>NW_027441994.1:300000-422136 GCF_048569485.1 Anomaloglossus baeobatrachus | reverse complement strand
GAGGCAGACCGGAAGAAGACCGCCTTTGCCACCCCGATGGGTCTCTGCGAGTTCAAAAGCATGCCCTTCGAGCTGTGCAATTTGCCAGGAACCTTCCAGAGGCTGATGGAATGCTGCTTGGGACACCGAAACTTTGAAACGGTACTGCTATACCTTTATGATGTTATTGTTTATTCTAACGCAAACAAGATTTTAGGGTGTATAAAAAGGGAGATTAGATCCGATGATCCCAACGTATTGTTACCCCTCTATAAATCACTTGTAAGGCCACATCTGGAATATGGGGTAAAGTCCTGAGCAGGTTGATAACCATTGGTTTGAGCATGGTAGGGTGTAGTACGCATCTTCCTGCATCGGTAAAAGCTGCAGAAGTCCTTGAAGATTTCCGCTTCAAAGGCAGTGCCTTGATCTGTGAGGACTCTCTCTGAGTAGCCATGAGGTCTCTGCATAAGTGTGCTTGGAAGACCTTCGCTGCAGTATGGGCCATTAGATCTTTGACTTGTACCACAACCATAAATCTCGAGTAGTTGTCTACCATCGTAAGTGCATACGTGAGCTCACCTCGATATTCTGCAACAAAACTCCCTTTTTCGATTTCAGTTTCAGCAAACACTCCTCTTCCTGTAGAAAATATTTATCATTACCTAAGACAGTCATTCTAATGCATGACAATATTAAGGCAATTTAGTTAAAACTTGTTTTAACTCACCTTTAAGGGGATTGATGTATTTCATGGTCAATCCAGGTTTGTCAGTGATGGCACTGACATAATGTATGGCGTCTTTTTCGGGCGTTATCCTTTGCCTTTTCATTGTGAAAATCCAGTTGCCTATATCAAAGCAAATTCTACTACTTGTAAAGTATGCAGAAAATGAAATGTAGAACATATAACATCAACTGCTTAGGAACGCATCATAGGTTAGTACTTAAAAGGATATTGTCATGTTCTAGTCATAATGCAAGCTGGACATTTTTCATGTTACCCTGTAATCGCCGGCCTGTTCTAATGCTCACAAGCCAAGATATAGGCTCAGCTGCTAAGGCTTCCCTCTGCCTTCTGAATGAAAATTGAATATGTCTGGCTCACTGTGTATATAGCAGGTGCTCAGAAAAAATAAGAGTTAATTCAATAGAAATAGCTCTGGCACACTATAGTGATCAATAACGTAAGAAAAGAACTCTTAGAATGCTGAAAATTCTTTATTTGTGCAAAAGGATAATTCATCCAACGTTTTGAACTTGTTTTTAGGTCTTTATCAAGGATAAAGTTATCTAAGATCATAAAGGGTTACAAAACCATATAAACACGTAATTAGTACATAGTACAACATAACAGTACAATATATTGCTACTTGAGAGTACAATGGGTCAAATGACCATGATGCACATACAAAAAAATTTTCCAAAGCCATAGTGAAAACATTTGTACTGAGGAAAGAAAATTTCCACATGACCTATCTGGAGAAACATTCTGGATCAAACAACCAAAAATAGTCAAGCAGGTAAATACACACCTATATGGATAACAGGATGATATGTGTTCAATTGTATAGCGTCATTGCCATTAAGGTACAAATGGAAAACTTGCAATCCTATATAGTGAAGGAAATGAACACATATCATATCAAAGAACACAGGAACATGGGTGTGAGAAAAACCTCAATGTTTATACTTTGTTCTTTATAATGGTGTGAACATGTATATGTCTCAGTACCTTATGAACTTGAGAATTCTAGTGAGTAGATGATGAAAGCCTATTCCAGAACTGGAATCGGTAAATAATTGTAGGTGGAATCTAAATGAAAAGATGGTACAAGTGTTATCATGACACGTGGGCTATAACACAATGGACCGTGTGACAAAGAAGAAAGGAGAGAAAGAAGAGGAAGAAAATGGAACTACCTGTAACATTACGTGATAGTCACTGGTAAGTATCACTTGACAATTCAGGTGAAAAAGGATTCCTTTATTAAAGGGTTCTCAGTCGCCTCAGGATCATGAAATACTAGGGTAAATGATATGAGAATGGGTAAGAAGCACCACTAAAGGAAATATGAGATGCAGGACATATATCTATAAACCCCTGAACTACATGATAGAAATAAAAAGAAGAAAAAAGAAAAAAAAGAAGAAAGAAGAAGAACACATAGAATGCGGAAAGAGAATGGGTACAACTACCTGAGTTACTGCAGGGAGGCCCCTGGTAGGTATTGTGAGGGTTAGTGGAATTCCTTCACTGAAGGGTTCTCAGTTGCCTCAGGTTCGTGAAAAATGCTATAGACAAATAATGCCCGGAGAAAAGGGGTTCATATACAGCGAATAATGGTAATACAAGGTACATGTGTCCCATGTAATAGTATAAATATATATATATTGTACTAAGCTCTACACCAGAAATAGAAAGTAGTCCCTCTGCCTTCTGTCTAGGTGCCCTGAGTTATGTCCTGTAAACTGTCACAGTGACCTAGACACACATGTGTAGTAGGGGAATATCCCTGCTGAGATGCCAGTGCTAGAGCACTCGTTTGCTGTGGAGTTGAACGCTATGTGAGCAGTTCTTACCTTCAATGAGCAGAAGTCTCTTTTTTCAGATTTCAATATCTCTGTGGGTATCTGGCAGAAATATGGAATACTCTTTACTGCTAAGACCCTGTACACCACTCCCACTAAAGGGGGCTTTACACGCTGCGACATCGCTAATGCGGAGTCGTTGGGGTCACGGAATTTGTGACGCACATCCGGCCGCATTAGCGATGTTGCTGCGTGTGATACCGATGAGCGATTTTGCATCGTTGCAAAAACGTGCAAAATCGCTCATCGGTGACATGGGTCTCCATTCTCGATTATCGTTACTGCAGCAGTAACGATGTAGTTCGTCACTCCTGCGGTAGCACACATCGCTCCGTGTGACACCGCAGAAACTAGGAACCTCTCCTTACCTGCCTCCCAGCCGCTATGAGGAAGGAAGGAGGTGGGCGGGATGTTCCGGCCACTCATCTCCGCCCCTCCGCTGCTATTGGGCGGTCGCTCAGTGACGTCGCTGTGACGCCGCACGGACCGCCCCCTTAGAAAGGAGGCGGTTCGCCGGACACAGCGACGTCGCCGGGCAGGTAAGTATGTGTGACGGGTCTGGTCGGTGTTTGTGCGGCATGGGCAGCGATTTGCCCGTGTCGCGCAACAGATGGGGGCGGGTACCCACACTAGCGATATCGGGACCGATATCGCAGTGTGTAAAGTAGCCTTTAGTCACATGACCAAGACTGTATCTGTGTCCCTACAACACACTTGAGACAAATGTGTGTGTGAGCCTGCATTGTGGGGTATATATAATATATTATAGAGCTGGGAAGGATCATTCTAAGCAGTGAGCTGTTCCAGTATTTGTAGGAAAATACCCAGTAGAAGCATCAAACACAGCACCAATACCTCCCATCAGTATTCCACCACAGTGCCATGTAACCCATGCCCTACACTCCCATCTACACCAATACTATACAGGCACAAACTAGTATATCTGACTAAAAGCCCCCAAAATATGAAGAACGGCCTATAGTTGAGTGTGGATATAAAATCTATGTGAGCAGAGCTAGAATAGAAATCACTGATCGCATTGAAGTCATTCTGACCATAAATCACCATGATATCAAGGTGAGGAGTTGTGTGTTACTGCTGGGAGGAAAGGGTTAACAGTGGAATATTAAGGTGCATTTCTGTGTGCAGTGTTACTAGTCAATGTAACAATTCAGTATGAGCTGCTCTTGGTGCCGGGGGAGGGAGATGCTCTCCTGAGCAAGATAGATGGGGAATGAACATGATATCTATATAGTGTAAGGCAGGGGGTCTCAAACCAGGTGATCATGTCTGATCAACTGGTTACATTATGTCTGATTACCTTGTCTAACAGTTTTTTCTCCCCTTTCTTTACCTTCCAGGTTCCCATAGTCACGTGAAATATCCCTGTTGCACTTGATTACGGCTCACTATTCACTATAGGATGTCTTATATCTAACATCACACTCTCACCCATCAGCACTCTATAGGTTTGTATAAGGTATGCGCTTACACATCCGGTCCTCCATAGGTATTTCCACTTATGTAACACTATCCCTATGATCACTCATAACTCATACCCTTGTAGTCAATTACAGCCTCCTCTCTCCCCCCTCCCCTTCTCCCTTTCCATCTATAATTTTGCCAGTACAATATTAGTTTACATTAGGCACACACTCACATATTCCTTTCCTTAGTGATTTATTGTAATTCACATTCACATACAATTCTCTATGCCTGCCCCATTACTACATTCATACCTACTTGACCCTATCCTGATACCCCTTGTCTCACCTTGTTGGTCCCTACACCTGTTATCATGTCCTTTCCTGTGTCTGTCTTGTCACACAACACATTTTAGCATATAACTTGTGCTCCTTATTACCTGTCCTGCCTATTAGAATTATGTCCATTATGTCCATGCATGGCCCAATGAATCAAGTCTGTACTTCATATTCATGGTTTAAGCCTTTGGGTTCCAATGTGCCCAGAGTATATATCCAGAAAGATTCCCTTTCTTTGAGCTTCCTAATTCTATTGCCTCCTCTGCGTATGGCTTGGACATGTCCGATGACTTGGAATCTTAATTGGATCACTGTGTGATTATGCGTCACAAAATGGTGTGGGACTGGTAATAGAATCTGCTTACAATGTATTGTTGACTTGTGTTTAGCTCAAAGAAAGAGAATCTTTCTGGATATGTACTCTGGGCACATTAGAACCCAAGGGCTTAAACCGTGAATATGAAGTAAAGACTTGATTCATTGGGCCGTGCACCATGTCACCAAGTGTCCAATTGCATTGTCCAATGGCTCACAATGGTTATGCGTTTTCATTGGATGGATAATCGAAGCCATGTTTTTTTCCTTTCTGTTGGGTTTGTTGTGTGAGTAGCCTATAGGATTAAGTTGGTTACCGCAGGCAGTGGATTTAACTTCCTGTCTTTGGTCCAGTGGTAGATGGATTGTCTGGTCTATGAGCTGTTATTGGTTTGAATGCAGGTGAATGCCCATGGGCTGCTTATGACTGTGTAAAATAGTATTGATTCATGATGGATTTCAGACTACATGTAGATATCTTCAGTCTTTCTATCCACATCATTTAAATGAACATTATCCATGCAGCTTGAAATTCATCCAATAAGAGAAGCAACCTTGTACAACCAATCTGATAAGGGCACAGTATATCCTAAGGGAAGGTTATGGCTATAAAAGGGGACTTCTTGGAGTCACCAGGTTGTTGATGGATGTTGCATGATCTAGTCTAAGCTCTTAGGAGCTGGCTAGGGGATCAGAACCAGGATGCCTTGTGGACTCGGTCTAGGGACTTTGGCTTCAACTAGAGGATCACTTGGCTACATGGCTTCAATCTAGGGGCTCCAATTCCGATTGGAGATCATAACCGCAATCTAGGGATTTCGACTCCGGCTGCCAGGATTATACCATATCATCATACCAGAGACTACTTAAGGAAGAAACCCAGGTTGGACAATTTTGTCACCTGGCTACAGACTTTGCAGACCTCAGCCAGCTTCCTAAATCTGGCGCTATTCTATTGTCGGTGGGTGCCCGACAAATTACACAGCTATGTAAAATTTTGGTTTATGAAACTTCAAATCCAGTGACTGATTATTATGTTTTCTAATGTCCTGATTTAAAAAAAAAAATAAATATTTTTTTTTAACCATCAAATATTGATTTTGTACAATCCATGTGTGAAGTTACATACAAGTGACATGAACAAGAAAAATACTTATTGTAACCAAAAATATTCACAATTTTATATATAAAATACATTTATTTATTGTACAGTCATTCTGCAACTTTATTAGAAATTTATTCTTGCACTTTTTCCTTTTCTCTAGATCCCCCTTTTCTCTTATAGAAGGCCTGTGGATCTTCTCTGTGAAGCATCCGGCAATCATGTTCACGTTTCATTTACTTTGGTATCGTCGTTCCATCTCCTTGATATTCCGATGAAAACCTTCTTGTTCTTCCCACCAGCACCAAGGTTTTCAGACAAGTAGTCCAAATAGGAATGTAAAAAATGTAACTTCAAATTCATTAGACAACCCAAGGCTTTGAAACGTTTCAGCATGTTCTCCACGATGGACTTAAATTTTGATTCTTTGTTGTTACCTAGAAACGTATTTATTGCTTCTTTCAAAGAGTCCCAAGCCCTTTTTTCAACAGTTTTCATTATTGTTTAAAACACGTCATCCTTCATTCATGGGTTTCTGAATATCCGAACCCACAAAAATGCTTTTGTGCTGCCCCTGTGCCAGCAGCCGCCGTTGGTCGGATCCAGACCTTCTAAGAGAGTGGCTCGACCCGGGGGTCTCGCGGACATGTCGAATAAAAGGAGGAATGTAGATGTATGGGCTAGGCCGTATTAAGTTTGTGACGCCACCAACGGTGTGTGGTGAGGTGGGACACCACCGCTGCCGTTATGGGATACCCGGGAGAGATGTAGTGGCAGCTGGATGTTAACCCCTCCGTGTGTAGGGATGATTGCCCCGGGGCCCAGTGTCTTTGTGCAGGGTATGGTGATGGCAAGGGCCGGCGCGCCTGAGCAAGCAGGGGGATGTTTGGTTACTCACAGTAAATGAATCACACGAGTCTTTCGGTAAACCAAAGGTGCTGGTGGCCTGCCGCCCCGGCCGGTTGCATTCAGGTCCCCCACCCAGGCTGGTGGTCGCTGTCCTTTACTCTGCACTTGTTTTTGTGTATGGTGGACTGCCTGGTCTGGAACTCAGGAGTCCGCTCCCGGCTGGATATGGCCTAAGGAGCCGTGCCCGCAGGCGCTGGCCCGTGGGATCTAAGGGCCCTGGCGGTGGCCTTATCCCTATCAGTGGGCTGTTGTCTTCTTTGAGGGACTTTAGGTGGGATAGGACCTATAATCCTGCCCTCAATCATTTAATTAGCTAGGCCGCTGGTTTCGGTCCTGGCTTCAGGGTCCTAGGTGACTAGGGTTTCAGGTCGGCTGTGTGTTTCCTAAGTGAGGAAAGGTGTTGTGCGGGGGCCTATCTGTAACTACCTGGTTTTGTCAGGGCATCACACCTTCCTTCAGACTTGATTCTGACAGTCCCTGAAACTTGGTACACAGGTACTTAAACATCTCTCCTTCTTTCAGTAGCGCTTTCACAAACAGCTTCATCAGTCCAAGCTTACAGTGGAGTGGTGGCAAGAGAACTTTAGGTGGGATCAACTAAGCTTTATGCAACAATGTTCTTGAGTCCCGGTTACAAAGATGTTCTTGTTGGCCAATTTTTTTTGCTCCAGTGAAGAGTCCTAACCTGGCTTTCCAATTCACACAAAAAGCATGTGTTCTGCCTTCTTTTACGTAATGCTGTGAATCTCTAGCATACAGCTAAACCCTAGTTCACATTTCAAATAAACAGACTGTGGAGTTCAATAGCCTTGATTTATTAGCTGGTAACGTGAACTTGATTGCAGTATACATGGAATATACAGTGAATATAGGAATATCCAAGATGCAGTTGAAGACAGAATACGGTATATCCAAGATACTGTTTTATACGGGTAAAAACTATAACAAGAAAATGATTACAGTCAGTACAGTGTTAATACAGAGTTAACATAGCATAACAGTACATGAGATGCAGTTCTTACGAGAATGTAGGTGAAAGGTCACTGCATCTGCAATACATAGAAATCCTATCTAGACAAACAAGACAGGGATGACACTAAAGGTGTAGAAGTACAATGTACAATGCATTTACTACACTCTTCCATCTAGGATTCTATCACTAACACATGTAATTTGCTTTGCTCACCGGATTACACTAGGCAGGGGTGAATGTACAGAGAGGTAAGTCGGCATGTCCTTTCCTGACAAATCCAAAGAGAAAATGGCTGCAGGCTTCTTCTCAGCTCAGGGAGGCATTCCTTACCCAGAATACATTTAGCTTAAAGGGAAACTCAGCAATTCAAAAGAATAACAATGACCTCTAGGGGTTGTAACAGAAATTTCAATGAATGACTATTAGCAGGCTGCCATGAGGCAGAACAGCATGGGTATTTAATATATCCTCCTTGCTGCCCAAGAAGCAATGAGAACATTTTTAGACCACCACATATTGACCATCCATGCTCCTTGTAGTTAAGTTTCTTGAGAATAAAGTCTAAATTCTCACAGCTTTCTTCCAAGTGCATAGCATGTGTGACGCCCTGGACTAGCCAGGTAGTCACAAACACAAAATCACACACACCCCCTCCCCTGGATAGTCTACATCAGTCACACAAAATCCTTGTTGCCTCCTCCAGGGTCTGATGTCCACACCAGGTGGGGCGGAGCCAGGCGGTTGGCCCCACCCACCGAGGAGTTCACAGGCCTGGAGGCGGGAAAAAGCAGTTAGTTTAGTTTTGTAGTGGAAAGTGAGAGGACAGAAACTGTTAGTGTCTGGGTAGGAGCCCAGGCACTGTCAGCAAGGTCGGCAGACGGTGGTGGCCGTCTGCAGGAGGTGGTACAAGTCAGCTGAACCGTAGGACCGGGGACGGGCGGTGACCCGAGGGGAACTGAACCGGTGAGCGGATCTGTACCAAGCACAAAGGCAGGGCCATTGGACCCTGACCAGGCTAGGAGCCGCCGACAATGGTCAAATCCGAGAGTGACCGGAATCCCAGGGGTTCCCTAACACCCAAGACCCGACAGAAGGCAACCGTCCACACCGTGAGGATAAAAAGCCACCGCCATAGGCTAGAGATCCAAGGGCCAGCGCCTGCGGGCAAACGGGCTCCCTCGGTACGTACACCCCAGCCATCCAGCCTCCCCGTACCGCCACCGGGCCCCGGGATCACCAACCCCTACCCACGGAGGGGGAACCAACATCCTAGCTGCTCCCTGCCATCGCTCCCGGGATCCCCGTCACCAGCAGTGGTGGTGCCCATTATCACCACGACCTGTGGGTGACGTCACTAACTATCTCCCCAAACAAACCACCCCCTTTTCACTCGTGGGCGAGGAGCGCTGCTCGAGTCCCCGGATCTGGCCCTCCGCTCGAGCCACCGAGCAGCAGCAGCAGCAGAAGTCCCCGAACCCGAGCGTAGCGTGCGTGGCCCCTCTGCCCGCGACACATGCCCTACACACACTGAAGAATACTTACTGCCATTGAGCAGTAGCACAGCTTTCAGACTTTTTGGATGAAACAATGACGTGTCTCCACTCGCTCACATTGTACTTAATGTTACATTTTCCATCAGCACAGGAACATTGCTTGAATACACTAGAGCACCATCTTCAGAAACGTATGGAGGGAATCTTTTCAGAATTCTAACCTTTTGGAAACCTATTGTCACGCTCTCCGGGTCCCCTGCTCTGCCCCCCGGCTCACCTGCCACGCTCCCCGGCTTCCCTGCTTCGCTCCCCGGCTCCTCTGGCAGACATCCCCCGCTCCACGGTCTCCAGCCTCCACCACCTGCGGTCCCCAGGCGGCCCGGTCCCCGCTCCCGGCGCCCGTCGGCAGCCCTGCTCCAGGCCGGCTCCCCTGCTTCCTATACACCGCTCCCTGCCCTGGCTTCTGGCACCCGGGCCTCGCGCATGCGCATTAGGGCGCGCGCGCGGTCATTGACCCTCTCTTAAAGGGCCAGCGTCCACTGACAGGAAATTGAACACACAGGTACAGGGTATAAAGGGGTTTAATGTCCAAGTGGGCGGGGCCTGTTCTTCGTGTTTCCTAAGCTAGGAGTCAGGTCTCCTTGTGTCTCTGTGATATACTTACCTATCTCTCTTCTAGAGCCGCTCCTGCCTCGCCATCCGGTCCTGCCGATTCCCGAACCCCGAACGCTGACTATCTGCCATCCCGTCAGTCCGTACCATCTCTGATCCCTGTGGTGACCCGTCCTCTCGCTCCATCGGTTCCGGACTCTGCCTGACATCTCGGCCTCCGAACCTGAGCTCCGTCACCCGGACTACCATCAGTGACTCCGTGGTCCCAGGGACTTCTCCATTCCACTCTTTTGCACGGACTGTCCTGCTACCCGTAGTGCTCCGGCTACCGGACCCCTTGCCTTCATTAAGGTGTTCGGCCCAGTGGATCCACCTCCTGGGTCTGCCCGTCCACCTGGCCCTAACACCTATAGAATCAGTGTTTGTGAAAAAACTGTACGTGATGATATTTTTTCAATATTTTTACTGAGTCCAATGATCGAAAGTATGAAAAAAATCACATCTTTCAAAAATTTTTACCCTTGGAAACCTGTGTTATTATTACTATGCACGAGCCCTAAATTGTCTGAAAAACAACAAATATGCTGGTTGGATAGACCTTGACCCCACAATTCAACGGCCACAATTAAGGAGAAAAGTGCTAAGAGAGTTAAATTTGCCCCTGAAATAACCCATGATACGGGCCAAGGAGGGACACACCATTTTGATCCGAAAATAGCCCAACACCATGAGAGACGGGCAAATCCGTGAAAAGACAAAGTTTCAAGCTACAACTGACGCAGGATCTACAGCACATACGCCCATTGTAATTGTTCATGATTTCCGGCCACTACGCATTTCAGCCTTCAGGGACCTGGTAATTCGAATGCTATGTCCAGGAGTAGAGATGAGCGAACCGGTCCCGGTTCGGCTCGAGGTCGGTTCGCCGAACGGAGCTCCCGTTCGAGTTCGGCTCGTCGAACGTTCGACGAACCGAACTCGAGCCAATAGGAAACAATGGCAGGCAATCACAAACACAGTAAAACACCTAGAAAACACCCTCAAAGGTGTCCAAAAGGTGACAAACAACTCACAACACAACACAAACACATGGGAAAGTGACAAGGACATATACTCATGCGAAAACAAAACAGCTGGACAAGGAAAAAGAGGAGGACACACAGATATAGGCATGGCACGCCATTCTAAAATCATGTAAAACACCGCAAGGTGACTCCAAGCGGAGTCTCCCTTTTTTCCAAAAATTGGGCCCCACACACACCCACCCCTTCAGTGGCAGCAGTTGTGCCCCAGTTGTACACTTCACAGCTACATTTGCATCAAGCACATTCAAAAATACGCTATTCTTAACCGTCCCCAGGATGACACCGGGGTAGGTAGCAAAGTCTTTCCTGATCCCAGCTCTGTTCATCTTGGCTTCTTTTAAAAACACAGCAAGCAAGGGTTACTCCAAGCGGAGTCTCCCTTTTTTCCAAAAATTGGGCCACACAGACACCCACCCCATCAGTGGCAGCACTTGGGCCCTAGTTGCAAACAGGATGTTTTGATTTGCATCAAGCAAATTCAAAAATACGCCATAATTAACCGTCCCCAGGATGACACCGGGGTAGGTAGCAAAGTCTTTCCTGATCCCAGCTCTGTTCATCTTGGCTTCTTTTAAAAACACAGCAAGCAAGGGTTACTCCAAGCGGAGTCTCCCTTTTTTCCAAAAATTGGGCCACACAGACACCCACCCCATCAGTGGCAGGACTTGGGCCCTAGTTGCAAACAGGATGTTTTGATTTGCATCAAGCACATTCAAAAATACGCCATTCTTATCCGTCCCCAGGATGACACCGGGGTAGGTAGATAAAGTCTTTGCTGACCCATGACTTGTTCATCTTGGCTTCTTTTAAAAACACAGCAAGCAAGGGTTACTCCAAGCGGAGTCTCCCTTTTTTCCAAAAATTGGGCCACACAGACACCCACCCCATCAGTGGCAGCACTTGGGCCCTAGTTGCAAACAGGATGTTTTGATTTGCATCAAGCACATTCAAAAATACGCCATAATTAACCGTCCCCAGGATGACACCGGGGTAGGTAGCAAAGTCTTTCCTGATCCCAGCTCTGTTCATCTTGGCTTCTTTTAAAAACACAGCAAGCAAGGGTTACTCCAAGCGGAGTCTCCCTTTTTTCCAAAAATTGGGCCACACAGACACCCACCCCATCAGTGGCAGCACTTGGGCCCTAGTTGCAAACAGGATGTTTTGATTTGCATCAAGCAAATTCAAAAATACGCCATAATTAACCGTCCCCAGGATGACACCGGGGTAGGTAGCAAAGTCTTTCCTGATCCCAGCTCTGTTCATCTTGGCTTCTTTTAAAAACACAGCAAGCAAGGGTTACTCCAAGCGGAGTCTCCCTTTTTTCCAAAAATTGGGCCACACAGACACCCACCCCATCAGTGGCAGCACTTGGACCCTAGTTGCAAACAGGATGTTTTGATTTGCATCAAGCACATTCAAAAATACGCCATAATTAACCGTCCCCAGGATGACACCGGGGTAGGTAGCAAAGTCTTTCCTGATCCCAGCTCTGTTCATCTTGGCTTCTTTTAAAAACACAGCAAGCAAGGGTTACTCCAAGCGGAGTCTCCCTTTTTTCCAAAAATTGGGCCACACAGACACCCACCCCATCAGTGGCAGCACTTGGGCCCTAGTTGCAAACAGGATGTTTTGATTTGCATCAAGCACATTCAAAAATACGCCATAATTAACCGTCCCCAGGATGACACCGGGGTAGGTAGCAAAGTCTTTCCTGATCCCAGCTCTGTTCATCTTGGCTTCTTTTAAAAACACAGCAAGCAAGGGTTACTCCAAGCGGAGTCTCCCTTTTTTCCAAAAATTGGGCCCCACACACACCCACCCCTTCAGTGGCAGCAGTTGTGCCCCAGTTGTACAC
The DNA here is from genome assembly GCF_048569485.1 of Anomaloglossus baeobatrachus. NCBI lineage: Eukaryota > Metazoa > Chordata > Amphibia > Anura > Aromobatidae > Anomaloglossus > Anomaloglossus baeobatrachus. The sequence goes on along the minus strand of NW_027441994.1, from coordinate 409,458 downwards.
TTCACAGCTACATTTGCATCAAGCACATTCAAAAATACGCTATTCTTAACCGTCCCCAGGATGACACCGGGGTAGGTAGCAAAGTCTTTCCTGATCCCAGCTCTGTTCATCTTGGCTTCTTTTAAAAACACAGCAAGCAAGGGTTACTCCAAGCGGAGTCTCCCTTTTTTCCAAAAATTGGGCCACACAGACACCCACCCCATCAGTGGCAGCACTTGGGCCCTAGTTGCAAACAGGATGTTTTGATTTGCATCAAGCACATTCAAAAATACGCCATAATTAACCGTCCCCAGGATGACACCGGGGTAGGTAGCAAAGTCTTTCCTGATCCCAGCTCTGTTCATCTTGGCTTCTTTTAAAAACACAGCAAGCAAGGGTTACTCCAAGCGGAGTCTCCCTTTTTTCCAAAAATTGGGCCCCACACACACCCACCCCTTCAGTGGCAGCAGTTGTGCCCCAGTTGTACACTTCACAGCTACATTTGCATCAAGCACATTCAAAAATACGCTATTCTTAACCGTCCCCAGGATGACACCGGGGTAGGTAGCAAAGTCTTTCCTGATCCCAGCTCTGTTCATCTTGGCTTCTTTTAAAAACACAGCAAGCAAGGGTTACTCCAAGCGGAGTCTCCCTTTTTTCCAAAAATTGGGCCACACAGACACCCACCCCATCAGTGGCAGCACTTGGGCCCTAGTTGCAAACAGGATGTTTTGATTTGCATCAAGCACATTCAAAAATACGCCATAATTAACCGTCCCCAGGATGACACCGGGGTAGGTAGCAAAGTCTTTCCTGATCCCAGCTCTGTTCATCTTGGCTTCTTTTAAAAACACAGCGAGCAAGGGTTACTCCAAGCGGAGTCTCCCTTTTTTCCAAAAATTGGGCCACACAGACACCCACCCCATCAGTGGCAGCACTTGGGCCCTAGTTGCAAACAGGATGTTTTGATTTGCATCAAGCACATTCAAAAATACGCCATAATTAACCGTCCCCAGGATGACACCGGGGTAGGTAGCAAAGTCTTTCCTGATCCCAGCTCTGTTCATCTTGGCTTCTTTTAAAAACACAGCAAGCAAGGGTTACTCCAAGCGGAGTCTCCCTTTTTTCCAAAAATTGGGCCACACAGACACCCACCCCATCAGTGGCAGCACTTGGGCCCTAGTTGCAAACAGGATGTTTTGATTTGCATCAAGCACATTCAAAAATACGCCATAATTAACCGTCCCCAGGATGACACCGGGGTAGGTAGCAAAGTCTTTCCTGATCCCAGCTCTGTTCATCTTGGCTTCTTTTAAAAACACAGCAAGCAAGGGTTACTCCAAGCGGAGTCTCCCTTTTTTCCAAAAATTGGGCCCCACACACACCCACCCCTTCAGTGGCAGCAGTTGTGCCCCAGTTGTAAACTTCACAGCTACATTTGCATCAAGCACATTCAAAAATACGCTATTCTTAACCGTCCCCAGGATGACACCGGGGTAGGTAGCAAAGTCTTTCCTGATCCCAGCTCTGTTCATCTTGGCTTCTTTTAAAAACACAGCAAGCAAGGGTTACTCCAAGCGGAGTCTCCCTTTTTTCCAAAAATTGGGCCACACAGACACCCACCCCATCAGTGGCAGCACTTGGGCCCTAGTTGCAAACAGGATGTTTTGATTTGCATCAAGCACATTCAAAAATACGCCATAATTAACCGTCCCCAGGATGACACCGGGGTAGGTAGCAAAGTCTTTCCTGATCCCAGCTCTGTTCATCTTGGCTTCTTTTAAAAACACAGCGAGCAAGGGTTACTCCAAGCGGAGTCTCCCTTTTTTCCAAAAATTGGGCCACACAGACACCCACCCCATCAGTGGCAGCACTTGGGCCCTAGTTGCAAACAGGATGTTTTGATTTGCATCAAGCACATTCAAAAATACGCCATAATTAACCGTCCCCAGGATGACACCGGGGTAGGTAGCAAAGTCTTTCCTGATCCCAGCTCTGTTCATCTTGGCTTCTTTTAAAAACACAGCAAGCAAGGGTTACTCCAAGCGGAGTCTCCCTTTTTTCCAAAAATTGGGCCCCACACACACCCACCCCTTCAGTGGCAGCAGTTGTGCCCCAGTTGTACACTTCACAGCTACATTTGCATCAAGCACATTCAAAAATACGCTATTCTTAACCGTCCCCAGGATGACACCGGGGTAGGTAGCAAAGTCTTTCCTGATCCCAGCTCTGTTCATCTTGGCTTCTTTTAAAAACACAGCAAGCAAGGGTTACTCCAAGCGGAGTCTCCCTTTTTTCCAAAAATTGGGCCACACAGACACCCACCCCATCAGTGGCAGCACTTGGGCCCTAGTTGCAAACAGGATGTTTTGATTTGCATCAAGCACATTCCAAATCAACAAGCATTTACTCTCCCCAGGATGACACAGGGGTAGTAAATTCCTTCTGGATCCATGACTTGTTCATTTTGATGAACGTCAGTCTGTCCACATTGTCACTGGACAGACGCGTGCGCTTATCTGTCAGCACACACCCAGCAGCACTGAATACACGTTCAGAGACTACGCTGGCAGCTGGACACGACAAAATCTCCAAGGCGTAACTGGAGAGCTCTGGCCATTTTTCTAGGTTTGAAGCCCAAAAGGAGCAAGGCTCCAGTTGCACAGTCATGGCATCGATGTTCATTTGGAGATACTCCTGTATCATCCTCTCCAGCCGTTGAGTATGTGTCAGACTTGTTGTCTCTGGTGGCCTTGCAAAAGAGGGTCTAAAAAAATTATGAAAAGATTCCATAAAATTGCTGTTACCGGCACCAGATACGGTCCTACTGGTACGGGTAGACTGTTGAAGATGACGAGACCGTCCCATGTTTGTCAAGTTACAACTGGGAGATTCCCTCCCTGCACCTGCACGGTTGTTTGGTGGAAAAGCCGAGCTAAGATCGAGTAACAGCTTCTGCTGATACTCCTGCATACGTGCGTCCCTTTCTATGGCTGGAATTATGTCACAAAATTTGGACTTGTACCGGGGATCTAATAGTGTGGCAATCCAGTAGTCATCATCACTTCTAATTTTGACAATACGACTGTCATGTTGGAGGTAGTGCAACAAAAAGGCACTCATGTGTCTTGCGCAGCCATGCGGACCAAGTCCACGCTGTGTTTGTGGCATAGAGGTGCTACCCGTTCTTTCTTCCTCTGACATCTCCCCCCAACCTCTTTCAACTGAAATTTGACCAAGGTCTCCCTCATCCGCTGAGTCTTCCATGTCCATGGACAGTTCGTCCTCCATTTCTTCATGTTCTCCTGCACCTTGCTCAACATTTCGCCTGCTACTATGCGCCCTTGTCGATCCCTGTTCCCCATGGTCCCATGCCTGCTGCGTTGGTGATGATGAACGTCTGGACCTTGGTGATGTTGTTGTCCCTTGCGCATATGAATCCTCCTGTAGTTCCTCCCCTTCATGTTGTCCCACCCCCTGACTCCGAATAGTGTTTAGCGTGTGCTCCAGCATGTAAATGACTGGAATCGTCATGCTGATAATGGCATTGTCAGAGCTAAACATATTCGTCGCCATGTCGAAACTGTGCAGAAGGGTGCATAGGTCCTTGATCTGAGACCACTCCATCAGGGTGATCTGCCCCACCTCTGCATCTCGTTGGCCCAGGCTATACGTCATGACGTATTGCACCAGGGCTCTGCGGTGCTGCCACAGTCGCTGTAACATGTGGAGAGTTGAATTCCAGCGTGTCGCCACATCGCATTTCAGGCGATGAACCGGCAGGCCGAAAGACTTCTGGAGCGATGCAAGTCGCTCTGCTGCGGCGCTTGAACGGCGGAAGTGAGCTGACAGTTTTCGTGCCCTGTTCAGAAGGCCATCTAGGCCGGGATAGTGTGTTAAAAATTGCTGGACGACAAGGTTCAACACGTGAGCCATACAAGGTACGTGTGTCACAATGCCCAGGCGAAGTGCCGCACCCAGGTTTGCAGCATTGTCGCACACGGCCTTACCAGGCTGCAGGTTGAGTGGAGACAACCATTTATTAAACTCGGACCGCAGAGCTGACCACAACTCCTCAGCTGTGTGACTCTTATTCCCAAGACATGTCAAGCTAAAGACCGCCTGATGCCGTTGCGCTCTGCTGCCAGCATAGTAATGAGGCGTGCGTGATTCCTTCTGCGCAGTGAGAATGCTGGTGGCCTGACCAGGCAGGCTTGGGGCGGAGGTGGAGGACCCAGATGAGGTGGAGGATGCAGAAGCTGTGGCGGAACTTGGACAGACAGAGGATTGACACACAAGTCGTGGGGACGGCAAGACTTGTGCAGCAGACCCTTCACCATCTATCACCATAGTTACCCAGTGCCCAGTTAGCGACATGTAACGTCCCTGTCCATGCTTACTGGTCCAAGTATCGGTGGTGAAATGCACCCGTTCACACACAGAGTTTCTCAAGGAAGCGGTGATGTTGTGTGCGACATGCTGGTGTAGCGCGGGCACACCTTTCTTAGAGAAGTAGTGGCGACTAGGCATCTGGTACTGGGGCACAGCGACAGACATAAGGTCTCTAAAATCCTGTGTGTCCACTAGGCGGAAAGGCAGCATTTCGGTAGCCAACAGCTTACAGAGGGATAGAGTCAACCTCTTAGCTTTGTCATGGGTCGGAGGAAGTGGCCTTTTATTTGACCACATCTGATGGACAGAGATCTGGCTGCTGTGTGTAGACGGTGTTGAGTAGGGTGTCCCTGGAAAAATGCAGGTTTGTGAGGAAAGTGCAGGCGGAGACATGATGTTGCCTTCATCCAACGTTGGTGCTATCGATGTCTGAGAGAGCTGTACACACTCACTTGTTTCCCCTTCCAAACCAACTGACGACCTTACAAGCAAACTGCCTGTTGCGGTTACAGTGGTGGAAGTTTGGCGTGGAAAAACAGGTGTGACAGCTGTCCCCACAGTCCTAGAAGATGAAGAGCGCGCGGATGCACTGGAAGGGGCGGGCGGTGGATGGTTCGCTCTTGCAGCATTGCAGCACAGTGAGCTTCCCACCGGGACCTATGATATTTATTCATGTGACGATTCATGGAAGAAGTTGTCAAACTGCTGAGGTTTTGACCTCTACTAAGAGAATCATGACAAATTTTACATATCACATGATTTGGGCGATCTTTTTCTATGTCAAAAAAGGACCAGGCTAGGCAAGGCTTAGAGGCCATGCGACCTGTTGATCCACCCCGAATAATGCTCATAGGCAGAGTGGTGGCTGAGGATGCAGTTGTAGACGTGCTACCAGTGCTCCGACTCTGTCCAGGAAGGCGCAAGGTAACTTCGTCGTCGGTTGCATCCTCCTCCACCGCCTCTGTTGACCTCCTCGAGTGCCTGACTGGGGGTTGACAGTAGGTGGAATCTAGAACTTCATCATCAATTGTTGTGTTTGCACTCCCCTCCCCCTCAGACCGAGCCTCTTCTTGCCCTGACCGAATATTTAAGTTGTCATCCCAATCGGGTATCTGCGTCTCATCTTCATCAGTATGTTCCTCATTGTCTATAACCACAGGTGTTACAGTTTGTGACAAAGGGTCAACATTATGCTCAGAAACTTGGTCCTCACGGCCTGAATCAGAGTCACAAAGGTTCTGGGCATCACTGCAGACCATTTCCTGTTCTGTACTCACTGTAGCTTGGGAGCAGACCTCTGATTCCCAGGCTATAGTGTGACTGAACAGCTCTGCAGACTCAGCCATCTCAGTTCCACCATACTGTGCAGGGCTGATGGAGACTTCAGAGCTGGGAGAAATCAAGTGTGATTGGGATGACAACTCAGAGGACTGGTGTTTTTTGGATGCGGTACTTGAAGTGGCTGAGAGGGCACTTGTTGGACCACTTGAGATCCATTCAAGCATTTTCCTTTTTTGCCCATCATCTACCTTTCTTCCTGTTGTTCGTGTCCGTAAAAAAGGGAGCACATCGGATTGTCCACGGTAAGTAGTAGACATCTTACTTTTTCTGGTAGATGGTCCATCTTCAGCAGATGATAATGGAGCTTTGCCACTTTCCCCACAGACAAAACCTTTTTTGCCTTTTCCACCACGCCTCTTCCCCTTTCCACCAGCATCTGTCATTTTGCCACTCATGTTGATTGCGACAAGATTGTGGACTGAAAATGTGGTAGTAAAAATTGAGAGGTGGTGAAGATTGCAGTGGTGGTCTAGCTTTATTAACAGCAGAATAATAAAGAATAAATATCCCTGACAATGCAACTTAGTTATAATGAGTTGGAGTGTGCAACGCAGGCAGATGCGCTCTGCAAATGTCTTGGCACTAGTGGGACTATAGCAAAGTCCAATAGCCACGTATAGGATGCCACTAGGTACACTGAGTGTTTGCTAGTATAATGGCTAAGTTAAAATTAGTTGGAGTGTGCAACGCAGGCAGATGCGCTCTGCAAATGTCTTGGCACTAGTGGGACTATAGCAAAGTCCAATAGCCACGTATAGGATGCCACTAGGTACACTGAGTGTTTGCTAGTATAATGGCTTATTTATAATTAGTTGGAGTGTGCAACGCAGGCAGATGCGCTCTGAAAATGTCTTGGCACTAGTGGGACTATAGCAAAGTCCAATAGCCACGTATAGGATGCCACTAGGTACACTGAGTGTTTGCTAGTATAATGGCTAAGTTAAAATTAGTTGGAGTGTGCAACGCAGGCAGATGCGCTCTGCAAATGTCTTGGCACTAGTGGGACTATAGCAAAGTCCAATAGCCACGTATAGGATGCCACTAGGTACACTGAGTGTTTGCTAGTATAATGGCTTACTTATAATTAGTTGGAGTGTGCAACGCAGGCAGATGCGCTCTGCAAATGTCTTGGCACTAGTGGGACTATAGCAAAGTCCAATAGCCACGTATAGGATGCCACTAGGTACACTGAGTGTTTGCTAGTATAATGGCTTATTTATAATTAGTTGGAGTGTGCAACGCAGGCAGATGCGCTCTGCAAATGTCTTGGCACTAGTGGGACTATAGCAAAGTCCAATAGCCACAGATAGGATGCCACTAGGTACACTGAGTGTTTGCTAGTATAATGGCTTACTTATAATTAGTTGGAGTGTGCAACGCAGGCAGATGCGCTCTGCAAATGTCTTGGCACTAGTGGGACTATAGCAAGGTCCAATAGCCACGTATAGGATGCCACTAGGTACACTGAGTGTTTGCTAGTATAATGGCTTACTTATAATTAGTTGGAGTGTGCAACGCAGGCAGATGCGCTCTGCAAATGTCTTGGCACTAGTGGGACTATAGCAAAGTCCAATAGCCACGTATAGGATGCCACTAGGTACACTGAGTGTTTGCTAGTATAATGGCTTACTTATAATTAGTTGGAGTGTGCAACGCAGGCAGATGCGCTCTGCAAATGTCTTGGCACTAGTGGGACTATAGCAAGGTCCAATAGCCACGTATAGGATGCCACTAGGTACACTGAGTGTTTGCTAGTATAATGGCTTACTTATAATTAGTTGGAGTGTGCAACGCAGGCAGATGCGCTCTGCAAATGTCTTGGCACTAGTGGGACTATAGCAAAGTCCAATAGCCACGTATAGGATGCCACTAGGTACACTGAGTGTTTGCTAGTATAATGGCTAAGTTAAAATTAGTTGGAGTGTGCAACGCAGGCAGATGCGCTCTGCAAATGTCTTGGCACTAGTGGGACTATAGCAAAGTCCAATAGCCACGTATAGGATGCCACTAGGTACACTGAGTGTTTGCTAGTAAAATTGCTTAGTTTAAAAAAGTTGGAGTGTGCAATGCAGGCAGACGTGCTCTGCAAATGTCTTTGCACTAGTGGGACTATAGCAAAGTCCAATAGCCACAGATAGGATGCCACTAGGTACACTGAGTTTTTGCTAGTATAATGGCTTACTTATAATTAGTTGGAGTGTGCAACGCAGGCAGATGCGCTCTGCAAATGTCTTGGCACTAGTGGGACTATAGCAAGGTCCAATAGCCACGTATAGGATGCCACTAGGTACACTGAGTGTTTGCTAGTATAATGGCTTACTTATAATTAGTTGGAGTGTGCAACGCAGGCAGATGCGCTCTGCAAATGTCTTGGCACTAGTGGGACTATAGCAAGGTCCAATAGCCACGTATAGGATGCCACTAGGTACACTGAGTGTTTGCTAGTATAATGGCTTACTTATAATTAGTTGGAGTGTGCAACGCAGGCAGATGCGCTCTGCAAATGTCTTGGCACTAGTGGGACTATAGCAAAGTCCAATAGCCACAGATAGGATGCCACTAGGTACACTGAGTGTTTGCTAGTATAATGGCTTACTTATAATTAGTTGGAGTGTGCAACGCAGGCAGATGCGCTCTGCAAATGTCTTGGCACTAGTGGGACTATAGCAAGGTCCAATAGCCACGTATAGGATGCCACTAGGTACACTGAGTGTTTGCTAGTATAATGGCTTACTTATAATTAGTTGGAGTGTGCAACGCAGGCAGATGCGCTCTGCAAATGTCTTGGCACTAGTGGGACTATAGCAAGGTCCAATAGCCACGAATAGGATGCCACTAGGTACACTGAGTGTTTGCTAGTATATATGGCAAAATTATAGATGGAAAGGGAGAAGGGGAGGGGGGGAGAGAGGAGGCTGTAATTGACTACAAGGGTATGAGTTATGAGTGATCATAGGGATAGTGTTACATAAGTGGAAATACCTATGGAGGACCGGATGTGTAAGCGCATACCTTATACAAACCTATAGAGTGCTGATGGGTGAGAGTGTGATGTTAGATATAAGACATCCTATAGTGAATAGTGAGCCGTAATCAAGTGCAACAGGGATATTTCACGTGACTATGGGAACATGGAAGGTAAAGAAAGGGGAGAAAAAACTGTTAGACAAGGTAATCAGACATAATGTAACCAGTTGATCAGACATGACAAACATGACAAATAAAAAACAAGGAAGAATGGAACTCCATACATAGTGGAACCATATATAGTGTGAACACGAAAAAGAACCGGGCGTTAGAAAAAATGTGCACGGCCCAATGAATCAAGTCGGTTCTTCATATTCATGGTTTAAGCCCTTGGGTTCCAACGTGCCCAGAGTATATATCCAGAAAGATTCCCTTTCTTTGAGCTTCCTAATTCTATTGCCTCCTCTGCGTATGGCTGGGACATGTTCGATGACTTGGAATCTTAATTGGGCCACTGTGTGATTATGCGTCACAAAATGGTGTGGGACTGGTAATAGAATCTGCTTACAATGTATTGTTGACTTGTGCTTAGCACAAAAAAAGGGAATCTTTCTGGATATGTACTCTGGACACATTAAAACCCAAGGGCTTAAACCGTGAATATGAAGTACAGACTTGATTCATTGGGCCGTGCACCATGTCACCATGTGTGCAATTGCATTGTCCAATGGCTCACAATGGTTATGCGTTTTCATTGGATGGATAATCGAAGCCATGTTTTTTTCCTTTCTCTTGGGTTTGTTGTGTGAGTAGCCTATAGGATTAAGTTAGTTACCGCAGGCAGTGGATTTAGCTTCCTGTCTTTGGTCCAGTGGTAGATTGATTGTTTGGTCTATGAGCTGTTATGGGTTTTAATCCAGGTGAATGCCCATGGGCTGCCTATAACTGTGTGAAATATGTAGTTTTACTGGGCTGGGATGAGAGAATCCATCGAAGCATGGTGTAGGGATTGTGGTTCCTGTGTGCTAAGAAGAAAGGCTAGCACCAGCCAGAAAGCCCCATTACAGCCAATAATCAACCGCTAGCCGCTGGAACTCGTTGCTCTAGATCATGTCAAACTCTCACCAAGCAGGAATAGATACATTAGCCCACCATCCCACCCAAAGAGCAACTTCTGCTGCGCAGCTGGCTTTCTAGGCAGCAGCGCTATTGTGATGTCAGCGGGGGACATTGTGACAAGCCAGTGTTCCGTCACTTCATGTTGTGCACTGTTCAAACGGAAAATACATCAACAGGCAGACTACAGAAAAGCTTACTGACAAAGGATAGAGAGGGGCTTTCTCAGAGGGCTTTTTACAGTTTGTCTATTCCCAATTAGCCGTTTAAGTATGCTTAATGAAAGTACTAATTCTTTCATAGGCCGCCCATTCTTAGTATTTGACGTTCCTTATATTGCGGTATCAGGCTTCGCAGCAGGTTGCAAAACATTCATCACCCATGACTGTCCCCAATTGGGCTCAGAAGCTAAATGTCTATCATGACCTCTCTTTTTGAAAGTCCAAGAGCAAGCAAACTCTTCCTCCAGGAGAGGGAGCCAACAGATCACTAAAGACATCATCATTGCTCAAAGAAAACACCGAAAAACAATGGAAGCTTTAATTGGAGTGGAATCTGATAGACAGCACCTGATGCCAAGTCTGCATCTTCTAACACCTGCAGTCACTGCAGCAGCTGAATCCAATGTGTCCAAAAGGGATCTATTCTATTCAATTGCAAATGATCTAGATAAGACTGAGAATAAGATACTGCACGGGACATAGCAGAGTTGGTCAAGTTGAGTGGAGATGAGTTTGCTATTTGGCACAGCTTTTGCATCAATAAAGCAAGTAAAAGGTGTGAAAGATAAAAAAAAAGGGTGAAAGTGTGAAAAGTGAATTGGCCAAATTGAGGTGCATATAAAGTTTTTGCTTTCTTTCAATTCACTAATGAGGCTCATTTGAATCAGGTGAATTGAGTTCTGCTTTTGGAAACTCGGTTAAGAAGGGGTGCACCGGTCCTGGAGGTACTGCAATACCAGGTCAATGCGTGGAGTGGACAGAGCAAGATTTTTTCCATCTCCTTGTTCTAAAAATCCATTTAATATATGGTCCCTAGAGAGGGGACGTATCAGATATTAAACTGATAAGAACAGATTTAATTTTTTTTTTTTCTGTTTATCAGTAGGACTTCAAAATAACAAAGGTGATCGCCTCCCGTTGCCTGGGAACCGTCCAGGCACAAGAGGGCTATGTGTCACCAGAAGGCGCACACACTCCCTCAAGGCCGGCAGACGTGCAATCCCAGGCACCTTCCAGTACCGACCAAGGTAGCGTCCTCCGAAACTACACTTGATCTTAGCCAAAAGGCCGAGAAGCTATAACCCGAATTGGTTACGGCCTTGAGTGGCACCCTGGCCTATACCGGACACATCTTAGGGAGAGGGAGACAAACCCACGCCTACAGAAGACATTTTGTCACCCAAGCCAAACCCTTGAAAAGGCTGTTTTGCAGAGCAAAAACAAGGAGAATGGTACTTTTTGCAGCCGCCGCCCACTGCAATGAATCTGAATAACTCCTCCTTTTGGGCACAAGCACCTCCCCTCCCCCTTGCAGTCTTTCCAATTCATGATACAAAAAGACGGACGGACAGGACAGGACAGGACCATCTGCCTGACTTTCCGTCACTGCCACCCTTTGCCATCCTTGCCCGTAGAAAGCCCTTTCATCATCCCCAAACCCTAATCTTTTCCCTTCCCTTCCCAGCTGCGTCTCACTCCCTTTCATTAGGAAGTGAGCGCAGCCTTTTCTCCGTTCTGCACATGCGCGACGTTAAACACAAATGCGCAGGCGTGCGTTCCATTAGCCTCACTGCATTCCATTCCCATACAGGAAGTGGGCACAGCTATTACTACGGTCGCACATAAAAGAACCCACGGCCACCACTGCACATAGCTGACTCCACCACAGGACACCCACTTCTACACCAACGCAGGTAAGACAGGATCGGCACCTCTATGCTCCCGTTACAATCAGGCTCAGTCACCATGTGATAACGCTCTCAACTCTTTAGTTGCAGGCTCCCCTTGCTTCACCTCCACTGGCTGTGCTGCCATTTCCTCTCCCACCTGGAAGTTATACTTTATTCCACTATTTTCCTGTTTCTCTCTTCCCCCTTTTCCCATAACCTACTTTTATCTGCATTTGTGGGGTATCTATATGCTATTTACATCATAGTTTTATTCATTAATATGGAAGGGAAGAGTGCCCATGAGAGTGTTGAACTGCGGAGAGCAAAAGATTAAGCTGCTCCGATTTGCCACCATTGATAAGCTGTTCTCAGTAGATACACATGCTATCCAAACAGCAGCATCCACCATTGCTTCAGCCCACCCATTCAGTGACAGCTCACCAAGTCAGCCAGAGGAGTGGTGTAAGGAATTACACGTAGGCACTGACTCCACACCTTCACATCACAAGAAGGGGGTCTACAGGCTAGTGCAAGAATACGAGCAAGTCTTCAGCAAACATCCGCTAGACTTTTGAAAAATAAAAGGGGTCAAACACTACATCCCCACAAGTGCACACCCACCCATCAAAGAGAGATATAAGCCAAATCTACCTGCACATTACCAGTGTACCAAGGACATGTTAAGCAACATGAAGGAGGCTGGGGTTATCCGTGACAGTTGTAGCCTCTGGGCAGCTCCGTTGGTCCTGTTAAAGAAGAAGGACAGCACCACTCCCCTGTATTGAGGAATAGCTAGCTGCATTGACAACTGCAAATTATTTTTCTACCCTTGATCTCACTAGTCACTATTGGCAAGTGTCCGTTGCTGAGGCAGACCGGAAGAAGACCGCCTTTGCCACCCCGATGGGTCTCTGCGAGTTCAAAAGCATGCCCTTCGAGCTGTGCAATTTGCCAGGAACCTTCCAGAGGCTGATGGAATGCTGCTTGGGACACCGAAACTTTGAAACGGTACTGCTATACCTTTATGATGTTATTGTTTATTCTAACGCAAACAAGATTTTAGGGTGTATAAAAAGGGAGATTAGATCCGATGATCCCAACGTATTGTTACCCCTCTATAAATCACTTGTAAGGCCACATCTGGAATATGGGGTAAAGTCCTGAGCAGGTTGATAACCATTGGTTTGAGCATGGTAGGGTGTAGTACGCATCTTCCTGCATCGGTAAAAGCTGCAGAAGTCCTTGAAGATTTCCGCTTCAAAGGCAGTGCCTTGATCTGTGAGGACTCTCTCTGAGTAGCCATGAGGTCTGCATAAGTGTGCTTGGAAGACCTTCGCTGCAGTATGGGCCATTAGATCTTTGACTTGTACCACAACCATAAATCTCGAGTAGTTGTCTACCATCGTAAGTGCATACGTGAGCTCACCTCGATATTCTGCAACAAAACTCCCTTTTTCGATTTCAGTTTCAGCAAACACTCCTCTTCCTGTAGAAAATATTTATCATTACCTAAGACAGTCATTCTAATGCATGACAATATTAAGGCAATTTAGTTAAAACTTGTTTTAACTCACCTTTAAGGGGATTGATGTATTTCATGGTCAATCCAGGTTTGTCAGTGATGGCACTGACATAATGTATGGCGTCTTTTTCGGGCGTTATCCTTTGCCTTTTCATTGTGAAAATCCAGTTGCCTATATCAAAGCAAATTCTACTACTTGTAAAGTATGCAGAAAATGAAATGTAGAACATATAACATCAACTGCTTAGGAACGCATCATAGGTTAGTACTTAAAAGGATATTGTCATGTTCTAGTCATAATGCAAGCTGGACATTTTTCATGTTACCCTGTAATCGCCGGCCTGTTCTAATGCTCACAAGCCAAGATATAGGCTCAGCTGCTAAGGCTTCCCTCTGCCTTCTGAATGAAAATTGAATATGTCTGGCTCACTGTGTATATAGCAGGTGCTCAGAAAAAATAAGAGTTAATTCAATAGAAATAGCTCTGGCACACTATAGTGATCAATAACGTAAGAAAAGAACTCTTAGAATGCTGAAAATTCTTTATTTGTGCAAAAGGATAATTCATCCAACGTTTCGAGCTTGTTTTTAGGTCTTTATCAAGGATAAAGTTATCTAAGATCATAAAGGGTTACAAAACCATATAAACACGTAATTAGTACATAGTACAACATAACAGTACAATATATTGCTACTTGAGAGTACAATGGGTCAAATGACCATGATGCACATACAAAAAAATTTTCCAAAGCCATAGTGAAAACATTTGTACTGAGGAAAGAAAATTTCCACATGACCTATCTGGAGAAACATTCTGGATCAAACAACCAAAAATAGTCAAGCAGGTAAATACACACCTATATGGATAACAGGATGATATGTGTTCAATTGTATAGCGTCATTGCCATTAAGGTACAAATGGAAAACTTGCAATCCTATATAGTGAAGGAAATGAACACATATCATATCAAAGAACACAGGAACATGGGTGTGAGAAAAACCTCAATGTTTATACTTTGTTCTTTATAATGGTGTGAACATGTATATGTCTCAGTACCTTATGAACTTGAGAATTCTAGTGAGTAGATGATGAAAGCCTATTCCAGAACTGGAATCGGTAAATAATTGTAGGTGGAATCTAAATGAAAAGATGGTACAAGTGTTATCATGACACGTGGGCTATAACACAATGGACCGTGTGACAAAGAAGAAAGGAGAGAAAGAAGAGGAAGAAAATGGAACTACCTGTAACATTACGTGATAGTCACTGGTAAGTATCACTTGACAATTCAGGTGAAAAAGGATTCCTTTATTAAAGGGTTCTCAGTCGCCTCAGGATCATGAAATACTAGGGTAAATGATATGAGAATGGGTAAGAAGCACCACTAAAGGAAATATGAGATGCAGGACATATATCTATAAACCCCTGAACTACATGATAGAAATAAAAAGAAGAAAAAAGAAAAAAAAGAAGAAAGAAGAAGAACACATAGAATGCGGAAAGAGAATGGGTACAACTACCTGAGTTACTGCAGGGAGGCCCCTGGTAGGTATTGTGAGGGTTAGTGGAATTCCTTCACTGAAGGGTTCTCAGTTGCCTCAGGTTCGTGAAAAATGCTATAGACAAATAATGCCCGGAGAAAAGGGGTTCATATACAGCGAATAATGGTAATACAAGGTACATGTGTCCCATGTAATAGTATAAATATATATATATTGTACTAAGCTCTACACCAGAAATAGAAAGTAGTCCCTCTGCCTTCTGTCTAGGTGCCCTGAGTTATGTCCTGTAAACTGTCACAGTGACCTAGACACACATGTGTAGTAGGGGAATATCCCTGCTGAGATGCCAGTGCTAGAGCACTCGTTTGCTGTGGAGTTGAACGCTATGTGAGCAGTTCTTACCTTCAATGAGCAGAAGTCTCTTTTTTCAAATTTCAATATCTCTGTGGGTATCTGGCAGAAATATGGAATACTCTTTACTGCTAAGACCCTGTACACCACTCCCACTAAAGGGGGCTTTACACGCTGCGACATCGCTAATGCGGAGTCGTTGGGGTCACGGAATTTGTGACGCACATCCGGCCGCATTAGCGATGTTGCTGCGTGTGATACCGATGAGCGATTTTGCATCGTTGCAAAAACGTGCAAAATCGCTCATCGGTGACATGGGTCTCCATTCTCGATTATCGTTACTGCAGCAGTAATGATGTAGTTCGTCGCTCCTGCGGTAGCACACATCGCTCCGTGTGACACCGCAGAAACGAGGAACCTCTCCTTACCTGCCTCCCAGCCGCTATGAGGAAGGAAGGAGGTGGGCGGGATGTTCCGGCCACTCATCTCCGCCCCTCCGCTGCTATTGGGCGGTCGCTCAGTGACGTCGCTGTGACGCCGCACGGACCGCCCCCTTAGAAAGGAGGCGGTTCGCCGGACACAGCGACGTCGCCGGGCAGGTAAGTATGTGTGACGGGTCTGGTCGGTGTTGTGCGGCATGGGCAGCGATTTGCCCGTGTCGCGCAACAGATGGGGGCGGGTACCCACACTAGCGATATCGGGACCGATATCGCAGTGTGTAAAGTAGCCTTTAGTCACATGACCAAGACTGTATCTGTGTCCCTACAACACACTTGAGACAAATGTGTGTGTGAGCCTGCATTGTGGGGTATATATAATATATTATAGAGCTGGGAAGGATCATTCTAAGCAGTGAGCTGTTCCAGTATTTGTAGGAAAATACCCAGTAGAAGCATCAAACACAGCACCAATACCTCCCATCAGTATTCCACCACAGTGCCATGTAACCCATGCCCTACACTCCCATCTACACCAATACTATACAGGCACAAACTAGTATATCTGACTAAAAGCCCCCAAAATATGAAGAACGGCCTATAGTTGAGTGTGGATATAAAATCTATGTGAGCAGAGCTAGAATAGAAATCACTGATCGCATTGAAGTCATTCTGACCATAAATCACCATGATATCAAGGTGAGGAGTTGTGTGTTACTGCTGGGAGGAAAGGGTTAACAGTGGAATATTAAGGTGCATTTCTGTGTGCAGTGTTACTAGTCAATGTAACAATTCAGTATGAGCTGCTCTTGGTGCCGGGGGAGGGAGATGCTCTCCTGAGCAAGATAGATGGGGAATGAACATGATATCTATATAGTGTAAGGCAGGGGGTCTCAAACCAGGTGATCATGTCTGATCAACTGGTTACATTATGTCTGATTACCTTGTCTAACAGTTTTTTCTCCCCTTTCTTTACCTTCCAGGTTCCCATAGTCACGTGAAATATCCCTGTTGCACTTGATTACGGCTCACTATTCACTATAGGATGTCTTATATCTAACATCACACTCTCACCCATCAGCACTCTATAGGTTTGTATAAGGTATGCGCTTACACATCCGGTCCTCCATAGGTATTTCCACTTATGTAACACTATCCCTATGATCACTCATAACTCATACCCTTGTAGTCAATTACAGCCTCCTCTCTCCCCCCTCCCCTTTTCCCTTTCCATCTATAATTTTGCCAGTACAATATTAGTTTACATTAGGCACACACTCACATATTCCTTTCCTTAGTGATTTATTGTAATTCACATTCACATACAATTCTCTATGCCTGCCCCATTACTACATTCATACCTACTTGACCCTATCCTGATACCCCTTGTCTCACCTTGTTGGTCCCTACACCTGTTATCATGTCCTTTCCTGTGTCTGTCTTGTCACACAACACATTTTAGCATATAACTTGTGCTCCTTATTACCTGTCCTGCCTATTAGAATTATGTCCATTATGTCCATGCATGGCCCAATGAATCAAGTCTGTACTTCATATTCATGGTTTAAGCCTTTGGGTTCCAATGTGCCCAGAGTATATATCCAGAAAGATTCCCTTTCTTTGAGCTTCCTAATTCTATTGCCTCCTCTGCGTATGGCTTGGACATGTTCGATGACTTGGAATCTTAATTGGATCACTGTGTGATTATGCGTCACAAAATGGTGTGGGACTGGTAATAGAATCTGCTTACAATGTATTGTTGACTTGTGTTTAGCTCAAAGAAAGAGAATCTTTCTGGATATGTACTCTGGGCACATTAGAACCCAAGGGCTTAAACCGTGAATATGAAGTAAAGACTTGATTCATTGGGCCGTGCACCATGTCACCAAGTGTCCAATTGCATTGTCCAATGGCTCACAATGGTTATGCGTTTTCATTGGATGGATAATCGAAGCCATGTTTTTTTCCTTTCTGTTGGGTTTGTTGTGTGAGTAGCCTATAGGATTAAGTTGGTTACCGCAGGCAGTGGATTTAACTTCCTGTCTTTGGTCCAGTGGTAGATGGATTGTCTGGTCTATGAGCTGTTATTGGTTTGAATGCAGGTGAATGCCCATGGGCTGCTTATGACTGTGTAAAATAGTATTGATTCATGATGGATTTCAGACTACATGTAGATATCTTCAGTCTTTCTATCCACATCATTTAAATGAACATTATCCATGCAGCTTGAAATTCATCCAATAAGAGAAGCAACCTTGTACAACCAATCTGATAAGGGCACAGTATATCCTAAGGGAAGGTTATGGCTATAAAAGGGGACTTCTTGGAGTCACCAGGTTGTTGATGGATGTTGCATGATCTAGTCTAAGCTCTTAAGAGCTGGCTAGGGGATCAGAACCAGGATGCCTTGTGGACTCGGTCTAGGGACTTTGGCTTCAACTAGAGGATCACTTGGCTACATGGCTTCAATCTAGGGGCTTCAATTCCGATTGGAGATCATAACCGCAATCTAGGGATTTCGACTCCGGCTGCCAGGATTATACCATATCATCATACCAGAGACTACTTAAGGAAGAAACCCAGGTTGGCCAATTTTGTCACCTGGCTACAGACTTTGCAGACCTCAGCCAGCTTCCTAAATCTGGCGCTATTCTATTGTCGGTGGGTGCCCGACAAATTACACAGCTATGTCAAATTTTGGTTTATGAAACTTCAAATCCAGTGACTGATTATTATGTTTTCTAATGTCCTGATTTAAAAAAAAAAAAAAATATTTTTTTTTAACCATCAAATATTGATTTTGTACAATCCATGTGTGAAGTTACATACAAGTGACATGAACAAGAAAAATACTTATTGTAACCAAAAATATTCACAATTTTATATATAAAATACATTTATTTATTGTACAGTCATTCTGCAACTTTATTAGAAATTTATTCTTGCACTTTTTCCTTTTCTCTAGATCCCCCTTTTCTCTTATAGAAGGCCTGTGGATCTTCTCTGTGAAGCATCCGGCAATCATGTTCACGTTTCATTTACTTTGGTATCGTCGTTCCATCTCCTTGATATTCCGATGAAAACCTTCTTGTTCTTCCCACCAGCACCAAGGTTTTCAGACAAGTAGTCCAAATAGGAATGTAAAAAATGTAACTTCAAATTCATTAGACAACCCAAGGCTTTGAAACGTTTCAGCATGTTCTCCACGATGGACTTAAATTTTGATTCTTTGTTGTTACCTAGAAACGTATTTATTGCTTCTTTCAAAGAGTCCCAAGCCCTTTTTTCAACAGTTTTCATTATTGTTTAAAACACGTCATCCTTCATTCATGGGTTTCTGAATATCCGAACCCACAAAAATGCTTTTGTGCTGCCCCTGTGCCAGCAGCCGCCGTTGGTCGGATCCAGACCTTCTAAGAGAGTGGCTCGACCCGGGGGTCTCGCGGACATGTCGAATAAAAGGAGGAATGTAGATGTATGGGCTAGGCCGTATTAAGTTTGTGACGCCACCAACGGTGTGTGGTGAGGTGGGACACCACCGCTGCCGTTATGGGATACCCGGGAGAGATGTAGTGGCAGCTGGATGTTAACCCCTCCGTGTGTAGGGATGATTGCCCCGGGGCCCAGTGTCTTTGTGCAGGGTATGGTGATGGCAAGGGCCGGCGCGCCTGAGCAAGCAGGGGGATGTTTGGTTACTCACAGTAAATGAATCACACGAGTCTTTCGGTAAACCAAAGGTGCTGGTGGCCTGCCGCCCCGGCCAGTTGCATTCAGGTCCCCCACCCAGGCTGGTGCTCGCTGTCCTTTACTCTGCACTTGTTTTTGTGTATGGTGGACTGCCTGGTCTGGAACTCAGGAGTCCGCTCCCGGCTGGATATGGCCTAAGGAGCCGTGCCCGCAGGCGCTGGCCCGTGGGATCTAAGGGCCCTGGCGGTGGCCTTATCCCTATCAGTGGGCTGTTGTCTTCTTTGAGGGACTTTAGGTGGGATAGGACCTATAATCCTGCCCTCAATCATTTAATTAGCTAGGCCGCTGGTTTCGGTCCTGGCTTCAGTGTCCTAGGTGACTAGGGTTTCAGGTCGGCTGTGTGTTTCCTAAGTGAGGAAAGGTGTTGTGCGGGGGCCTATCTGTAACTACCTGGTTTTGCCAGGGCATCACACCTTCCTTCAGACTTGATTCTGACAGTCCCTGAAACTTGGTACACAGGTACTTAAACATCTCTCCTTCTTTCAGTAGCGCTTTCACAAACAGCTTCATCAGTCCAAGCTTACAGTGGAGTGGTGGCAAGAGAACTTTAGGTGGGATCAACTAAGCTTTATGCAACAATGTTCTTGAGTCCCGGTTACAAAGATGTTCTTGTTGGCCAATTTTTTTTGCTCCAGTGAAGAGTCCTAACCTGGCTTTCCAATTCACACAAAAAGCATGTGTTCTGCCTTCTTTTACGTAATGCTGTGAATCTCTAGCATACAGCTAAACCCTAGTTCACATTTCAAATAAACAGACTGTGGAGTTCAATAGCCTTGATTTATTAGCTGGTAACGTGAACTTGATTGCAGTATACATGGAATATACAGTGAATATAGGAATATCCAAGATGCAGTTGAAGACAGAATACGGTATATCCAAGATACTGTTTTATACGGGTAAAAACTATAACAAGAAAATGATTACAGTCAGTACAGTGTTAATACAGAGTTAACATAGCATAACAGTACATGAGATGCAGTTCTTACGAGAATGTAGGTGAAAGGTCACTGCATCTGCAATACATAGAAATCTTATCTAGACAAACAAGACAGGGATGACACTAAAGGTGTAGAAGTACAATGTACAATGCATTTACTACACTCTTCCATCTAGGATTCTATCACTAACACATGTAGTTTGCTTTGCTCACCGGATTACACTAGGCAGGGGTGAATGTACAGAGAGGTAAGTCGGCATGTCCTTTCCTGACAAATCCAAAGAAAAAATGGCTGCAGGCTTCTTCTCAGCTCAGGGAGGCATTCCTTACCCAGAATACATTTAGCTTAAAGGGAAACTCAGCAATTCAAAAGAATAACAATGACCTCTAGGGATTGTAACAGAAATTTCAATGAATGACTATTAGCAGGCTGCCATGAGGCAGAACAGCATGGGTATTTAATATATCCTCCTTGCTGCCCAAGAAGCAATGAGAACATTTTTAGACCACCACATATTGACCATCCATGCTCCTTGTAGTTAAGTTTCTTGAGAATAAAGTCTAAATTCTCACAGCTTTCTTCCAAGTGCATAGCATGTGTGACGCCCTGGACTAGCCAGGTAGTCACAAACACAAAATCACACACACCCCCTCCCCTGGATAGTCTACATCAGTCACACAAAATCCTTGTTGCCTCCTCCAGGCTCTGATGTCCACACCAGGTGGGGCGGAGCCAGGCGGTTGGCCCCACCCACCGAGGAGTTCACAGGCCCGGAGGCGGGAAAAAGCAGTTAGTTTAGTTTTGTAGTGGAAAGTGAGAGGACAGAAACTGTTAGTGTCTGGGTAGGAGCCCAGGCACTGTCAGCAAGGTCGGCAGACGGTGGTGGCCGTCTGCAGGAGGTGGTACAAGTCAGCTGAACCGTAGGACCGGGGACGGGCGGTGACCCGAGGGGAACTGAACCGGTGAGCGGATCTGTACCAAGCACAAAGGCAGGGCCATTGGACCCTGACCAGGCTAGGAGCCGCCGACATTGGTCAAATCCGAGAGTGACCGGAATCCCAGGGGTTCCCTAACACCCAAGACCCGACAGAAGGCAACCGTCCACACTGTGAGGATAAAAAGCCACCGCCATAGGCTAGAGATCCAAGGGCCAGTGCCTGCGGGCAAACGGGCTCCCTCGGTACGTACACCCCAGCCATCCAGCCTCCCCGTACCGCCACCGGGCCCCGGGATCACCAACCCCTACCCACGGAGGGGGAACCAACATCCTAGCTGCTCCCTGCCATCGCTCCCGGGATCCCCGTCACCAGCAGTGGTGGTGCCCATTATCACCACGACCTGTGGGTGACGTCACTAACTATCTCCCCAAACAAACCACCCCCTTTTCACTCGTGGGCGAGGAGCGCTGCTCGAGTCCCCGGATCTGGCCCTCCGCTCGAGCCACCGAGCAGCAGCAGCAGCAGAAGTCCCCGAACCCGAGCGTAGCGTGCGTGGCCCCTCTGCCCGCGACACATGCCCTACACACACTGAAGAATACTTACTGCCATTGAGCAGTAGCACAGCTTTCAGACTTTTTGGATGAAACAATGACGTGTCTCCACTCGCTCACATTGTACTTAATGTTACATTTTCCATCAGCACAGGAACATCGCTTGAATACACTAGAGCACCATCTTCAGAAAAGTATGGAGGGAATCTTTTCAGAATTCTAACCTTTTGGAAACCTATTGTCACGCTCTCCGGGTCCCCTGCTCTGCCCCCCGGCTCACCTGCCACGCTCCCCGGCTTCCCTGCTTCGCTCCCCGGCTCCTCTGGCAGACATCCCCCGCTCCACGGTCTCCAGCCTCCACCACCTGCGGTCCCCAGGCGGCCCGGTCCCCGCTCCCGGCGCCCGTCGGCAGCCCTGCTCCAGGCCGGCTCCCCTGCTTCCTATACACCGCTCCCTGCCCTGGCTTCTGGCACCCGGGCCTCGCGCATGCGCATTAGGGCGCGCGCGCGGGCATTGACTCTCTCTTAAAGGGCCAGCGTCCACTGACAGGAAATTGAACACACAGGTACAGGGTATAAAGGGGTTTAATGTCCAAGTGGGCGGGGCCTGTTCTTCGTGTTTCCTAAGCTAGAAGTCAGGTCTCCTTGTGTCTCTGTGATATACTTACCTATCTCTCTTCTAGAGCCGCTCCTGCCTCGCCATCCGGTCCTGCCGATTCCCGAACCCCGAACGCTGACTATCTGCCATCCCGTCAGTCCGTACCATCTATGATCCC
Source organism: Anomaloglossus baeobatrachus (assembly GCF_048569485.1). Lineage (NCBI taxonomy): Eukaryota > Metazoa > Chordata > Amphibia > Anura > Aromobatidae > Anomaloglossus > Anomaloglossus baeobatrachus. The sequence continues at coordinate 387,010 of NW_027441994.1, read as the reverse complement.
TGTGGTGACTCGTCCTCTCGCTCCATCGGTTCCGGACTCTGCCTGACATCTCGGCCTCCGAACCTGAGCTCCGTCACCCGGACTACCATCAGTGACTCCGTGGTCCCAGGGACTTCTCCATTCCACTCTTTTGCACGGACTGTCCTGCTACCCGTAGTGCTCCGGCTACCGGACCCCTTGCCTTCATTAAGGTGTTCGGCCCAGTGGATCCACCTCCTGGGTCTGCCCGTCCACCTGGCCCTAACACCTATAGAATCAGTGTTTGTGAAAAAACTGTACGTGATGATAATTTTTCAATATTTTTACTGAGTCCAATGATCGAAAGTATGAAAAAAATCACATCTTTCAAAAATTTTTACCCTTGGAAACCTGTGTTATTATTACTATGCACGAGCCCTAAATTGTCTGAAAAACAACAAATATGCTGGTTGGATAGACCTTGACCCCACAATTCAACGGCCACAATTAAGGAGAAAAGTGCTAAGAGAGTTAAATTTGCCCCTGAAATAACCCATGATACGGGCCAAGGAGGGACACACCATTTTGATCCGAAAATAGCCCAACACCATGAGAGACGGGCAAATCCGTGAAAAGACAAAGTTCCAAGCTACAACTGACGCAGGATCTACAGCACATACGCCCATTGTAATTGTTCATGATTTCCGGCCACTACGCATTTCAGCCTTCAGGGACCTGGTAATTCGAATGCTATGTCCAGGAGTAGAGATGAGCGAACCGGTCCCGGTTCGGCTCGAGGTCGGTTCGCCGAACGGAGCTCCCGTTCGAGTTCGGCTCGTCGAACGTTCGACGAACCGAACTCGAGCCAATAGGAAACAATGGCAGGCAATCACAAACACAGTAAAACACCTAGAAAACACCCTCAAAGGTGTCCAAAAGGTGACAAACAACTCACAACACAACACAAACACATGGGAAAGTGACAAGGACATATACTCATGCGAAAACAAAACAGCTGGACAAGGAAAAAGAGGAGGACACACAGATATAGGCATGGCACGCCATTCTAAAATCATGTAAAACACCGCAAGGTGACTCCAAGCGGAGTCTCCCTTTTTTCCAAAAATTGGGCCCCACACACACCCACCCCTTCAGTGGCAGCAGTTGTGCCCCAGTTGTACACTTCACAGCTACATTTGCATCAAGCACATTCAAAAATACGCTATTCTTAACCGTCCCCAGGATGACACCGGGGTAGGTAGCAAAGTCTTTCCTGATCCCAGCTCTGTTCATCTTGGCTTCTTTTAAAAACACAGCAAGCAAGGGTTACTCCAAGCGGAGTCTCCCTTTTTTCCAAAAATTGGGCCACACAGACACCCACCCCATCAGTGGCAGCACTTGGGCCCTAGTTGCAAACAGGATGTTTTGATTTGCATCAAGCAAATTCAAAAATACGCCATAATTAACCGTCCCCAGGATGACACCGGGGTAGGTAGCAAAGTCTTTCCTGATCCCAGCTCTGTTCATCTTGGCTTCTTTTAAAAACACAGCAAGCAAGGGTTACTCCAAGCGGAGTCTCCCTTTTTTCCAAAAATTGGGCCACACAGACACCCACCCCATCAGTGGCAGGACTTGGGCCCTAGTTGCAAACAGGATGTTTTGATTTGCATCAAGCACATTCAAAAATACGCCATTCTTATCCGTCCCCAGGATGACACCGGGGTAGGTAGATAAAGTCTTTGCTGACCCATGACTTGTTCATCTTGGCTTCTTTTAAAAACACAGCAAGCAAGGGTTACTCCAAGCGGAGTCTCCCTTTTTTCCAAAAATTGGGCCACACAGACACCCACCCCATCAGTGGCAGCACTTGGGCCCTAGTTGCAAACAGGATGTTTTGATTTGCATCAAGCACATTCAAAAATACGCCATAATTAACCGTCCCCAGGATGACACCGGGGTAGGTAGCAAAGTCTTTCCTGATCCCAGCTCTGTTCATCTTGGCTTCTTTTAAAAACACAGCAAGCAAGGGTTACTCCAAGCGGAGTCTCCCTTTTTTCCAAAAATTGGGCCACACAGACACCCACCCCATCAGTGGCAGCACTTGGGCCCTAGTTGCAAACAGGATGTTTTGATTTGCATCAAGCAAATTCAAAAATACGCCATAATTAACCGTCCCCAGGATGACACCGGGGTAGGTAGCAAAGTCTTTCCTGATCCCAGCTCTGTTCATCTTGGCTTCTTTTAAAAACACAGCAAGCAAGGGTTACTCCAAGCGGAGTCTCCCTTTTTTCCAAAAATTGGGCCACACAGACACCCACCCCATCAGTGGCAGGACTTGGGCCCTAGTTGCAAACAGGATGTTTTGATTTGCATCAAGCACATTCAAAAATACGCCATTCTTATCCGTCCCCAGGATGACACCGGGGTAGGTAGATAAAGTCTTTGCTGACCCATGACTTGTTCATCTTGGCTTCTTTTAAAAACACAGCAAGCAAGGGTTACTCCAAGCGGAGTCTCCCTTTTTTCCAAAAATTGGGCCACACAGACACCCACCCCATCAGTGGCAGCACTTGGGCCCTAGTTGCAAACAGGATGTTTTGATTTGCATCAAGCACATTCAAAAATACGCCATAATTAACCGTCCCCAGGATGACACCGGGGTAGGTAGCAAAGTCTTTCCTGATCCCAGCTCTGTTCATCTTGGCTTCTTTTAAAAACACAGCAAGCAAGGGTTACTCCAAGCGGAGTCTCCCTTTTTTCCAAAAATTGGGCCACACAGACACCCACCCCATCAGTGGCAGCACTTGGGCCCTAGTTGCAAACAGGATGTTTTGATTTGCATCAAGCACATTCAAAAATACGCCATTCTTATCCGTCCCCAGGATGACACCGGGGTAGGTAGATAAAGTCTTTGCTGACCCATGACTTGTTCATCTTGGCTTCTTTTAAAAACACAGCAAGCAAGGGTTACTCCAAGCGGAGTCTCCCTTTTTTCCAAAAATTGGGCCACACAGACACCCACCCCATCAGTGGCAGCACTTGGGCCCTAGTTGCAAACAGGATGTTTTGATTTGCATCAAGCACATTCCAAAATTCGCCATAATTAACCGTCCCCAGGATGACACCGGGGTAGGTAGCAAAGTCTTTCCTGATCCCAGCTCTGTTCATCTTGGCTTCTTTTAAAAACACAGCAAGCAAGGGTTACTCCAAGCGGAGTCTCCCTTTTTTCCAAAAATTGGGCCACACAGACACCCACACCATCAGTGGCAGCACTTGGGCCCTAGTTGCAAACAGGATGTTTTGATTTGCATCAAGCACATTCAAAAATACGCCATAATTAACCGTCCCCAGGATGACACCGGGGTAGGTAGCAAAGTCTTTCCTGATCCCAGCTCTGTTCATCTTGGCTTCTTTTAAAAACACAGCAAGCAAGGGTTACTCCAAGCGGAGTCTCCCTTTTTTCCAAAAATTGGGCCACACAGACACCCACCCCATCAGTGGCAGCACTTGGGCCCTAGTTGCAAACAGGATGTTTTGATTTGCATCAAGCACATTCAAAAATACGCCATAATTAACCGTCCCCAGGATGACACCGGGGTAGGGAGCAAAGTCTTTCCTGATCCCAGCTCTGTTCATCTTGGCTTCTTTTAAAAACACAGCAAGCAAGGGTTACTCCAAGCGGAGTCTCCCTTTTTTCCAAAAATTGGGCCCCACACGCACCCACCCCTTCAGTGGCAGCAGTTGTGCCCCAGTTGTACACTTCACAGCTACATTTGCATCAAGCACATTCAAAAATACGCTATTCTTAACCGTCCCCAGGATGACACCGGGGTAGGTAGCAAAGTCTTTCCTGATCCCAGCTCTGTTCATCTTGGCTTCTTTTAAAAACACAGCAAGCAAGGGTTACTCCAAGCGGAGTCTCCCTTTTTTCCAAAAATTGGGCCACACAGACACCCACCCCATCAGTGGCAGCACTTGGGCCCTAGTTGCAAACAGGATGTTTTGATTTGCATCAAGCACATTCAAAAATACGCCATAATTAACCGTCCCCAGGATGACACCGGGGTAGGTAGCAAAGTCTTTCCTGATCCCAGCTCTGTTCATCTTGGCTTCTTTTAAAAACACAGCAAGCAAGGGTTACTCCAAGCGGAGTCTCCCTTTTTTCCAAAAATTGGGCCACACAGACACCCACCCCATCAGTGGCAGCACTTGGGCCCTAGTTGCAAACAGGATGTTTTGATTTGCATCAAGCACATTCAAAAATACGCCATAATTAACCGTCCCCAGGATGACACCGGGGTAGGTAGCAAAGTCTTTCCTGATCCCAGCTCTGTTCATCTTGGCTTCTTTTAAAAACACAGCAAGCAAGGGTTACTCCAAGCGGAGTCTCCCTTTTTTCCAAAAATTGGGCCCCACACACACCCACCCCTTCAGTGGCAGCAGTTGTGCCCCAGTTGTACACTTCACAGCTACATTTGCATCAAGCACATTCAAAAATACGCTATTCTTAACCGTCCCCAGGATGACACCGGGGTAGGTAGCAAAGTCTTTCCTGATCCCAGCTCTGTTCATCTTGGCTTCTTTTAAAAACACAGCAAGCAAGGGTTACTCCAAGCGGAGTCTCCCTTTTTTCCAAAAATTGGGCCACACAGACACCCACCCCATCAGTGGCAGCACTTGGGCCCTAGTTGCAAACAGGATGTTTTGATTTGCATCAAGCACATTCAAAAATACGCCATAATTAACCGTCCCCAGGATGACACCGGGGTAGGTAGCAAAGTCTTTCCTGATCCCAGCTCTGTTCATCTTGGCTTCTTTTAAAAACACAGCAAGCAAGGGTTACTCCAAGCGGAGTCTCCCTTTTTTCCAAAAATTGGGCCCCACACACACCCACCCCTTCAGTGGCAGCAGTTGTGCCCCAGTTGTACACTTCACAGCTACATTTGCATCAAGCACATTCAAAAATACGCTATTCTTAACCGTCCCCAGGATGACACCGGGGTAGGTAGCAAAGTCTTTCCTGATCCCAGCTCTGTTCATCTTGGCTTCTTTTAAAAACACAGCAAGCAAGGGTTACTCCAAGCGGAGTCTCCCTTTTTTCCAAAAATTGGGCCACACAGACACCCACCCCATCAGTGGCAGCACTTGGGCCCTAGTTGCAAACAGGATGTTTTGATTTGCATCAAGCACATTCAAAAATACGCCATAATTAACCGTCCCCAGGATGACACCGGGGTAGGTAGCAAAGTCTTTCCTGATCCCAGCTCTGTTCATCTTGGCTTCTTTTAAAAACACAGCGAGCAAGGGTTACTCCAAGCGGAGTCTCCCTTTTTTCCAAAAATTGGGCCACACAGACACCCACCCCATCAGTGGCAGCACTTGGGCCCTTGTTGCAAACAGGATGTTTTGATTTGCATCAAGCACATTCAAAAATACGCCATAATTAACCGTCCCCAGGATGACACCGGGGTAGGTAGCAAAGTCTTTCCTGATCCCAGCTCTGTTCATCTTGGCTTCTTTTAAAAACACAGCAAGCAAGGGTTACTCCAAGCGGAGTCTCCCTTTTTTCCAAAAATTGGGCCCCACACACACCCACCCCTTCAGTGGCAGCAGTTGTGCCCCAGTTGTACACTTCACAGCTACATTTGCATCAAGCACATTCAAAAATACGCTATTCTTAACCGTCCCCAGGATGACACCGGGGTAGGTAGCAAAGTCTTTCCTGATCCCAGCTCTGTTCATCTTGGCTTCTTTTAAAAACACAGCAAGCAAGGGTTACTCCAAGCGGAGTCTCCCTTTTTTCCAAAAATTGGGCCACACAGACACCCACCCCATCAGTGACAGCACTTGGGCCCTAGTTGCAAACAGGATGTTTTGATTTGCATCAAGCACATTCCAAATCAACAAGCATTTACTCTCCCCAGGATGACACAGGGGTAGTAAATTCCTTCTGGATCCATGACTTGTTCATTTTGATGAACATCAGTCTGTCCACATTGTCACTGGACAGACGCGTGCGCTTATCTGTCAGCACACACCCAGCAGCACTGAATACACGTTCAGAGACAACGCTGGCAGCTGGACACGACAAAATCTCCAAGGCGTAACTGGAGAGCTCTGGCCATTTTTCTAGGTTTGAAGCCCAAAAGGAGCAAGGCTCCAGTTGCACAGTCATGGCATCGATGTTCATTTGGAGATACTCCTGTATCATCCTCTCCAGCCGTTGAGTATGTGTCAGACTTGTTGTCTCTGGTGGCCTTGCAAAAGAGGGTCTAAAAAAATTATGAAAAGATTCCATAAAATTGCTGTTACCGGCACCAGATACGGTCCTACTGGTACGGGTAGACTGTTGAAGATGACGAGACCGTCCCATGTTTGTCAAGTTACAACTGGGAGATTCCCTCCCTGCACCTGCACGGTTGTTTGGTGGAAAAGCCGAGCTAAGATCGAGTAACAGCTTCTGCTGATACTCCTGCATACGTGCGTCCCTTTCTATGGCTGGAATTATGTCACAAAATTTGGACTTGTACCGGGGATCTAATAGTGTGGCAATCCAGTAGTCATCATCACTTCTAATTTTGACAATACGACTGTCATGTTGGAGGTAGTGCAATAAAAAGGCACTCATGTGTCTTGCGCAGCCATGCGGACCAAGTCCACGCTGTGTTTGTGGCATAGAGGTGCTACCCCTTCTTTCTTCCTCTGACATCTCCCCCCAACCTCTTTCAACTGAAATTTGACCAAGGTCTCCCTCATCCGCTGAGTCTTCCATGTCCATGGACAGTTCGTCCTCCATTTCTTCATGTTCTCCTGCACCTTGCTCAACATTTCGCCTGCTACTATGCGCCCTTGTCGATCCCTGTTCCCCATGGTCCCATGCCTGCTGCGTTGGTGATGATGAACGTCTGGACCTTGGTGATGTTGTTGTCCCTTGCGCATATGAATCCTCCTGTAGTTCCTCCCCTTCATGTTGTCCCACCCCCTGACTCCGAATAGTGTTTAGCGTGTGCTCCAGCATGTAAATGACTGGAATCGTCATGCTGATAATGGCATTGTCAGAGCTAAACATATTCGTCGCCATGTCGAAACTGTGCAGAAGGGTGCATAGGTCCTTGATCTGAGACCACTCCATCAGGGTGATCTGCCCCACCTCTGCATCTCGTTGGCCCAGGCTATACGTCATGACGTATTGCACCAGGGCTCTGCGGTGCTGCCACAGTCGCTGTAACATGTGGAGAGTTGAATTCCAGCGTGTCGCCACATCGCATTTCAGGCGATGAACCGGCAGGCCGAAAGACTTCTGGAGCGATGCAAGTCGCTCTGCTGCGGCGCTTGAACGGCGGAAGTGAGCTGACAGTTTTCGTGCCCTGTTCAGAAGGCCATCTAGGCCGGGATAGTGTGTTAAAAATTGCTGGACGACAAGGTTCAACACGTGAGCCATACAAGGTACGTGTGTCACAATGCCCAGGCGAAGTGCCGCACCCAGGTTTGCAGCATTGTCGCACACGGCCTTACCAGGCTGCAGGTTGAGTGGAGACAACCATTTATTAAACTCGGACCGCAGAGCTGACCACAACTCCTCAGCTGTGTGACTCTTATTCCCAAGACATGTCAAGCTAAAGACCGCCTGATGCCGTTGCGCTCTGCTGCCAGCATAGTAATGAGGCGTGCGTGATTCCTTCTGCGCAGTGAGAATGCTGGTGGCCTGACCAGGCAGGCTTGGGGCGGAGGTGGAGGACCCAGATGAGGTGGAGGATGCAGAAGCTGTGGCGGAACTTGGACAGACAGAGGATTGACACACAAGTCGTGGGGACGGCAAGACTTGTGCAGCAGACCCTTCACCATCTATCACCATAGTTACCCAGTGCCCAGTTAGCGACATGTAACGTCCCTGTCCATGCTTACTGGTCCAAGTATCGGTGGTGAAATGCACCCGTTCACACACAGAGTTTCTCAAGGAAGCGGTGATGTTGTGTGCGACATGCTGGTGTAGCGCGGGCACACCTTTCTTAGAGAAGTAGTGGCGACTAGGCATCTGGTACTGGGGCACAGCGACAGACATAAGGTCTCTAAAATCCTGTGTGTCCACTAGGCGGAAAGGCAGCATTTCGGTAGCCAACAGCTTACAGAGGGATAGAGTCAACCTCTTAGCTTTGTCATGGGTCGGAGGAAGTGGCCTTTTATTTGACCACATCTGATGGACAGAGATCTGGCTGCTGTGTGTAGACGGTGTTGAGTAGGGTGTCCCTGGAAAAATGCAGGTTTGTGAGGAAAGTGCAGGCGGAGACATGATGTTGCCTTCATCCAACGTTGGTGCTATCGATGTCTGAGAGAGCTGTACACACTCACTTGTTTCCCCTTCCAAACCAACTGACGACCTTACAAGCAAACTGCCTGTTGCGGTTACAGTGGTGGAAGTTTGGCGTGGAAAAACAGGTGTGACAGCTGTCCCCACAGTCCTAGAAGATGAAGAGCGCGCGGATGCACTGGAAGGGGCGGGCGGTGGATGGTTCGCTCTTGCAGCATTGCAGCACAGTGAGCTTCCCACCGGGACCTATGATATTTATTCATGTGACGATTCATGGAAGAAGTTGTCAAACTGCTGAGGTTTTGACCCCTACTAAGAGAATCATGACAAATTTTACATATCACATGATTTGGGCGATCTTTTTCTATGTCAAAAAAGGACCAGGCTAGGCAAGGCTTAGAGGCCATGCGACCTGTTGATCCACCCCGAATAATGCTCATAGGCAGAGTGGTGGCTGAGGATGCAGTTGTAGACGTGCTACCAGTGCTCCGACTCTGTCCAGGAAGGCGCAAGGTAACTTCGTCGTCGGTTGCATCCTCCTCCACCGCCTCTGTTGACCTCCTCGAGTGCCTGACTGGGGGTTGACAGTAGGTGGAATCTAGAACTTCATCATCAATTGTTGTGTTTGCACTCCCCTCCCCCTCAGACCGAGCCTCTTCTTGCCCTGACCGAATATTTAAGTTGTCATCCCAATCGGGTATCTGCGTCTCATCTTCATCAGTATGTTCCTCATTGTCTATAACCACAGGTGTTACAGTTTGTGACAAAGGGTCAACATTATGCTCAGAAACTTGGTCCTCACGGCCTGAATCAGAGTCACAAAGGTTCTGGGCATCACTGCAGACCATTTCCTGTTCTGTACTCACTGTAGCTTGGGAGCAGACCTCTGATTCCCAGGCTATAGTGTGACTGAACAGCTCTGCAGACTCAGCCATCTCAGTTCCACCATACTGTGCAGGGCTGATGGAGACTTCAGAGCTGGGAGAAATCAAGTGTGATTGGGATGACAACTCAGAGGACTGGTGTTTTTTGGATGCGGTACTTGAAGTGGCTGAGAGGGCACTTGTTGGACCACTTGAGATCCATTCAAGCATTTTCCTTTTTTGCCCATCATCTACCTTTCTTCCTGTTGTTCGTGTCCGTAAAAAAGGGAGCACATCGGATTGTCCACGGTAAGTAGTAGACATCTTACTTTTTCTGGTAGATGGTCTATCTTCAGCAGATGATAATGGAGCTTTGCCACTTTCCCCACAGACAAAACCTTTTTTGCCTTTTCCACCACGCCTCTTCCCCTTTCCACCAGCATCTGTCATTTTGCCACTCATGTTGATTGCGACAAGATTGTGGACTGAAAATGTGGTAGTAAAAATTGAGAGGTGGTGAAGATTGCAGTGGTGGTCTAGCTTTATTAACAGCAGAATAATAAAGAATAAATATCCCTGACAATGCAACTTAGTTATAATGAGTTGGAGTGTGCAACGCAGGCAGATGCGCTCTGCAAATGTCTTGGCACTAGTGGGACTATAGCAAAGTCCAATAGCCACATATAGGATGCCACTAGGTACACTGACTGTTTGCTAGTATAATGGCTAAGTTAAAATTAGTTGGAGTGTGCAACGCAGGCAGATGCGCTCTGCAAATGTCTTGGCACTAGTGGGACTATAGCAAAGTCCAATAGCCACGTATAGGATGCCACTAGGTACACTGAGTGTTTGCTAGTATAATGGCTTACTTATAATTAGTTGGAGTGTGCAACGCAGGCAGATGCGCTCTGAAAATGTCTTGGCACTAGTGGGACTATAGCAAAGTCCAATAGCCACGTATAGGATGCCACTAGGTACACTGAGTGTTTGCTAGTATAATGGCTAAGTTAAAATTAGTTGGAGTGTGCAACGCAGGCAGATGCGCTCTGCAAATGTCTTGGCACTAGTGGGACTATAGCAAAGTCCAATAGCCACGTATAGGATGCCACTAGGTACACTGAGTGTTTGCTAGTATAATGGCTTACTTATAATTAGTTGGAGTGTGCAACGCAGGCAGATGCGCTCTGCAAATGTCTTGGCACTAGTGGGACTATAGCAAAGTCCAATAGCCACGTATAGGATGCCACTAGGTACACTGAGTGTTTGCTAGTATAATGGCTTACTTATAATTAGTTGGAGTGTGCAACGCAGGCAGATGCGCTCTGCAAATGTCTTGGCACTAGTGGGACTATAGCAAAGTCCAATAGCCACAGATAGGATGCCACTAGGTACACTGAGTGTTTGCTAGTATAATGGCTTACTTATAATTAGTTGGAGTGTGCAACGCAGGCAGATGCGCTCTGCAAATGTCTTGGCACTAGTGGGACTATAGCAAAGTCCAATAGCCACGTATAGGATGCCACTAGGTACACTGAGTGTTTGCTAGTATAATGGCTTACTTATAATTAGTTGGAGTGTGCAACGCAGGCAGATGCGCTCTGCAAATGTCTTGGCACTAGTGGGACTATAGCAAGGTCCAATAGCCACGTATAGGATGCCACTAGGTACACTGAGTGTTTGCTAGTATAATGGCTTACTTATAATTAGTTGGAGTGTGCAACGCAGGCAGATGCGCTCTGCAAATGTCTTGGCACTAGTGGGACTATAGCAAAGTCCAATAGCCACGTATAGGATGCCACTAGGTACACTGAGTGTTTGCTAGTATAATGGCTAAGTTAAAATTAGTTGGAGTGTGCAATGCAGGCAGACGTGCTCTGCAAATGTCTTTGCACTAGTGGGACTATAGCAAAGTCCAATAGCCACAGATAGGATGCCACTAGGTACACTGAGTTTTTGCTAGTATAATGGCTTACTTATAATTAGTTGGAGTGTGCAACGCAGGCAGATGCGCTCTGCAAATGTCTTGGCACTAGTGGGACTATAGCAAGGTCCAATAGCCACGTATAGGATGCCACTAGGTACACTGAGTGTTTGCTAGTATAATGGCTTACTTATAATTAGTTGGAGTGTGCAACGCAGGCAGATGCGCTCTGCAAATGTCTTGGCACTAGTGGGACTATAGCAAGGTCCAATAGCCACGTATAGGATGCCACTAGGTACACTGAGTGTTTGCTAGTATAATGGCTTACTTATAATTAGTTGGAGTGTGCAACGCAGGCAGATGCGCTCTGCAAATGTCTTGGCACTAGTGGGACTATAGCAAAGTCCAATAGCCACAGATAGGATGCCACTAGGTACACTGAGTGTTTGCTAGTATAATGGCTTACTTATAATTAGTTGGAGTGTGCAACGCAGGCAGATGCGCTCTGCAAATGTCTTGGCACTAGTGGGACTATAGCAAGGTCCAATAGCCACGTATAGGATGCCACTAGGTACACTGAGTGTTTGCTAGTATAATGGCTTACTTATAATTAGTTGGAGTGTGCAACGCAGGCAGATGCGCTCTGCAAATGTCTTGGCACTAGTGGGACTATAGCAAGGTCCAATAGCCACGTATAGGATGCCACTAGGTACACTGAGTGTTTGCTAGTATAATGGCTTACTTATAATTAGTTGGAGTGTGCAACGCAGGCAGATGCGCTCTGCAAATGTCTTGGCACTAGTGGGACTATAGCAAAGTCCAATAGCCACAGATAGGATGCCACTAGGTACACTGAGTGTTTGCTAGTATAATGGCTTACTTATAATTAGTTGGAGTGTGCAACGCAGGCAGATGCGCTCTGCAAATGTCTTGGCACTAGTGGGACTATAGCAAAGTCCAATAGCCACGTATAGGATGCCACTAGGTACACTGAGTGTTTGCTAGTAAAATTGCTTAGTTTAAAAAAGTTGGAGTGTGCAATGCAGGCAGACGTGCTCTGCAAATGTCTTTGCACTAGTGGGACTATAGCAAAGTCCAATAGCCACAGATAGGATGCCACTAGGTACACTGAGTGTTTGCTAGTATAATGGCTTACTTATAATTAGTTGGAGTGTGCAACGCAGGCAGATGCGCTCTGCAAATGTCTTGGCACTAGTGGGACTATAGCAAAGTCCAATAGCCACGTATAGGATGCCACTAGGTACACTGAGTGTTTGCTAGTAAAATTGCTTAGTTTAAAAAAGTTGGAGTGTGCAATGCAGGCAGACGTGCTCTGCAAATGTCTTTGCACTAGTGGGACTATAGCAAAGTCCAATAGCCACAGATAGGATGCCACTAGGTACACTGAGTGTTTGCTAGTATAATGGCTTACTTATAATTAGTTGGAGTGTGCAACGCAGGCAGATGCGCTCTGCAAATGTCTTGGCACTAGTGGGACTATAGCAAAGTCCAATAGCCACGTATAGGATGCCACTAGGTACACTGAGTGTTTGCTAGTAAAATTGCTTAGTTTAAAAAAGTTGGAGTGTGCAATGCAGGCAGACGTGCTCTGCAAATGTCTTTGCACTAGTGGGACTATAGCAAAGTCCAATAGCCACAGATAGGATGCCACTAGGTACACTGAGTGTTTGCTAGTATAATGGCTTAGTTATAATGAGTTGGAGTGTGCAGAGGACAGAAGGGTACAGTGGCAGGATTGTGGTGCTCTGGGTAGAGGAATGGAAGCCTGCCTTTCTATTCCCTCCTAATGGTGAAATGCAGGGAGGAAATCCCTGACCTTGGCTACACAGATGCTGTTGCTGTTTGCAGGACCTGTCACCTATGGCTCTCTGACCCTGCCGGTTTGAGCCCTTAAAAGGACTGCTATAAAGTGCTCTCCCTATGCTGTCTAACGCTGTGTATGCAGCGCATACAGCTGTATCGGCTATAGGACTCAGGAGGACGGAGCTGCGACAGTGATTTCTGACACCAAAGACGCAGAAGGCAGATAATGGCGTCCGTGAAGAAAATGTCCGGTTTTATAATGCAGGGACATGTGACATGCAGATCCTATCACACATGCCGTTGCTTCTCTGGCTCAAAGTCAACTTAGCTGTGTGTGTGTCTGTGATTGGCTGACATGCTGGCCCGCCCCACAAGACGCGCGCACTTAGGGAAGGAAGACAAGAAAAAAAAAAAAAAATGGCGATCGCCATTATAGAAACAGCAGTGATCTGAAGGCGCTGTTCACGCACACTATACACTGAAATGTGATAATAGTTTGATTCACAGAGTGACTTACACTATTACAGCAGAAACCAAGCTATGATTTAGCTGTTTTTTGGCTGCTAGAACCGTTCTCGAACGTTTCTAGAACTATCGAGCTTTTGCAAAAAGCTCGAGTTCTAGTTCGATCTAGAACATGCCCCAAAATCACTTGAGCCTAGAACTGGAGAACCACGAACCACGAACCGCACTCAACTCTATCCAGGAGCTTTGGTTCCCTGAGTTTCCAATAGCATATGTCTAGAAAAAACTCTGTCCATTGGCACAACTCAGCAAGAAAACGAGAAGACCGAGAAGATATATTTCATTTATCTTAATGCCACCTTATTAACAGCACTAAACCCTTCTATTATGTCCCTTAGCCTTTTGAGCTTATCCTCTGGTAAGCGGAAGACCATGCCTCTGGTATCGATCTCAGTGCCTAAAAACTGTATTATAGTAGCCAATCAGAATACAAAAGGATGCATAGGAAGCGTGACTTTATTTCAATATTTTAAAACAATCCAATAAAATGAAGAAAAGTCACTCATACAAGATCCACAGAAGTTGTATAATACATACATAAATCAAAACACTATAAGGCCTGTTTCACACGTCAGTGATTCTGGTACGTTTGTGCTTTTTTTTAAACATAACAGAATCACTGAGATACGCAGATCCATTATAATGAATGGGTCTGCTCACACATCAGTGATTTTTCACTGCACGTGTCTCCGTGCGGCGTACCCGCGTGTCCGTGATTGCTGCACGGAGACATGTCCATTTTTTTCTGGCATCACTGATAGGATGTCCATAAGGTGGCAGCAGAGCATAACAGAAAAAGGTGCCTATTGTGCACTGAAAAGACCCAATGTGATGCACCAGACATATAGAGCCCTAATGGATTCACAAATATAAGATATATCATGAATGACTACTGCATAATGAACGCTAGCATGAAAAAAGAAAGGAATCCATAAAAATAAATAATAAATGGTGCACATATGTTAGAGCCCCACCGAAGGACAAAAAAAGTCTGATGGAAATAGAGAGCATATAGGAACAATAAGAATGTGCAACAGAGAGGAAGGTGAGAATGCAGGATCAATCACTGCCTGTCAGATATTAATAATCAGGGAAATAACTCTGGAGCAGACGCACAAATTAGGGTCTTACCTGGTAAGGTAACAAATAATTAATAGTAGTTGCACTCACCTATTAAGGTTGTGCCAGTCACAACCCCTAAATGCACGTTACAAATGGCGACAGCCGCAGCCCCTAGTAGAAGAGCAATAACGTATAGGAGGAAAATCGGGTGCGTGCCGCGCTGTCACCAAAGGAAACTGATGTTAATTATTTCATCTCTTTATTCTTTTTTCCGGTCAATGTGTTTCAGAGATCACTGTCTCCTTCATCAGGGCAAAAAAAGAACAGTATGCAATCAAAGGAGGAAGAACCTCTATATATACACATATGGAGCTACGTCAGAGGACTGACTGCTGTATTTCAAATACTGCCGGGATGGTCAACTGTTACAATACCGGCCATAAAAGTTCTCAAGTGATATATTGAGAAACATTTATAAAATCACTGGGGTATAGTGTTTCAAATTTCATCAGCTTTTTGAGACAAAAATCAGAAAAAGAAGAAGAAGAAGGACAAAATGAAAAAAAGAAAAAAAAGAAGAAAAAAAAAACAAAAAGGGAGCATTGAGCTCCAGACCCTGTATTGAGTCTTAGAAGTGTAGTGACAAGTGCATCTGTCCACAACCCTGTAAGGGTGAACGGGATGACGGACAAGAAAAATTATGTTCGTGGCAAAAAATGGTGGTGTTGCTATATAAAATTGCATTAAGAATAAAGAAAGGAAAAATTTCTTTATAAAAGTAGTGAAGAAAAAAGTGGAAAAAAGGGGAGTGTAAGCCATTTTACTAATAAATAGTGATGAGCGAGCATGCTTGTTACTACTCGGTACTCGCACGAGTATCACTGTACTCGGTCTACTCGACGGGGACCGAGTAATCTCGCGATACTCGTGCTGTACTCGTGGTCTTCATCCCTGCATGTTGGCGCTCTTTTGAGAGCCAGCCCTCATGCAGGGATTGGCTGGCAGACCACTGCAATGCCACAGCCCTGTTAGTTGTGGAATTGCAGTGATTGGCCGGCCTGCACAGCGTGACCGAGCCTTTATACCGGCGGGCGCGCTGTGCTCTGCTCACAGCTATCCAGACAGTCAGTGCAGGGAGAGGGTCGCTGCTTCAGGGAAAGGTTTGCGGCCCTTTATAGCTATTTCCGTAGCAGGGCTGCAAACAGTGTGACCAAAAGTCCTTCTCAGGACTATTCTAGTTGTATACAGGCAGGCAGGGTATAGCCAGGTCGGAGTACAGTAGCAGAGTCCTTCTCAGGACTATTGTTGCTGTATACAGGCAGGGTATAGCCAGGTTGGAATACAGGCTAGTGACCAAAAGAGTCCTTGTCAGGACTATTGTAGCAGTATACAGGCAGGCAGGCAGGCAGGGTATATAGCCATTCCTAGTGGTGACCGTATACCAGCCTTCATCATATCTGGGGCTGGTGTACACAGTCTAAAACAGTCCTGATAGTGTCAGACTTCTCAGCAATTGTCGCTCCTAAAACCTGTTAGGTTCTTAGTGCGTCCGTGCTTGCATTTAAAAACCGCACGTGTGTGCCTGTCGGTGGCAGCGTACAGGTGCACTTGTGTGCGTTTTTACCAAACTATTATATAACGCACAAGTGTAGTGTATAATACACGTCAGTCAGCAGTGGCTGATAGTGTCAGAGTTCTCGTCATTAATTTTTGCTCCTAAAACCTGTGTTAGGTTCTTAGTGCGTCCGTGCTTGCATTTAAAAACCGCACGTGTGTGCCTGTCGGTGGCAGCGTACAGGTGCACTTGTGTGCGTTTTTACCAAACTATTATATAACGCACAAGTGTAGTGTATAATACACGTCAGTCAGCAGTGGCTGATAGTGTCAGAGTTCTCGTCATTAATTTTTGCTCCTAAAACCTGTGTTAGGTTCTTAGTGCGTCCGTGCTTGCATTTAAAAACCGCACGTGTGTGCCTGTCGGTGGCAGCGTACAGGTGCACTTGTGTGCGTTTTTACCAAACTATTATATAACGCACAAGTGTAGTGTATAATACACGTCAGTCAGCAGTGGCTGATAGTGTCAGAGTCCTCGTCATTAATTTTTGCTCCTAAAACCTGTTAGGTTCTTAGTGCGTCCGTGCTTGCATTTAAAAACCGCACGGGTGTGCCTGTCAGTGGCAGCGTACAGGTGCACAATTTGCACAAACTTTGATATAACGCCCAAGTCTAGTGAATACACGTCAGCACAGCATTGCAAAATGCGCAAGGGCGTTGGCAAGGAACAAGGAAGTGGACGTGATGGTGGTGCAGGCAGAGGCCGAGGTCGTGGGCAAGCTCTAATTTTGCCACAACAAAGGGCCACATCTAGTCGCTCGCACGTCCTGTCCCAAATTCTTGGGGACCGCAGCAGTACACCGCTCTTGAACCAAGACCAGTGTCAACAGGTTGTTAGTTGGATAGCGGATAATGCTTCCAGTCAGATTGGCACCACCACAAACACTCTGTCTTCCACACGGTCAAGTGTCAGTAGCCGTGATACTGCACCGCACATTTCAGAACCTGATCCTCCTTCCTACCACAAGGCTGAGTACACGTCCTCGGACATTAATGATCCCACACTTGGACACTCGGAAGAGCTGTTCACGTTTCCATTCGCACATTCTGGCCTCTCGCCAGCTCATGTTGAAGTGGGTCATGAGGAGATCGTATGTACAGATGGCCAAATATTTGAGCAGCCACGTTCTCACGAAGTTGGCAACGTGTCTCAACAAGGGGTGGACGATGATGAGACACAATTGTCAGGAAGTCAGGAGGAGGAGCAGGGTGCGGAAGAGGAAGACGACGTGGTGGATGATCCAGTAACTGACCCAACCTGGCAGGAGGATATGCAGAGCGAGGACAGCAGTGCACAGGGGGAGGGAGGCGTAGCATCCCAACAGGCAGTAAGAAGCAGGGTGGTGGCTCCAGGCAGAAGTCAGGCAACCGTTCCCCGGAACAACAACACGACACAAGGTGCCTGTACAAATGTTAGGTCTTCCCGAGTCTGGCAGTTTTTTAAGTTGGATCCAGATGATTCTAAAAAGGCCATTTGCAACACCTGCCGTGCCAGCATCAGCAGGGGTACCAAAACTAGCAGCCTGACCACCACCAGCATGATCAGGCACATGTCAGCCAAGCATCCGACTTTGTGGGAAGTACAACAGAGTCGAGGAGCAGTGCTTGCTAATGTCACTGCTACGTCTTCGCTGGTTGTGCATGCGAGCCAATCCCCTGTCCATGCTGCCTGCGAACAAGCCTCCTCCGGTCCTGCACCTGCAGTTGCCTACTCAGAAATAACACCATCATCAAGCACGTCCTTGTCCCAGCGCAGCGTTCAGTTATCCATTCAGCAAACCTTTGAACGCAGGCGCAAATACACTGCCAACACCCCACATGCCACAGTTCTAAATGCTAACATTTCGCGACTGCTTGCGCTGGAAATGTTGCCTTTTAGGCTGGTGGAGACAGAAGCATTCCGCGACCTGATGGCGGCAGCTGTCCCACGTTACTCGGTCCCCAGCCGCCACTATTTCTCCCGGTGTGCCGTCCCCGCGTTGCATAACCACGTGTCACAAAACATCACACGTGCCCTGAACAACGCTGTTTCACCCAAAGTCCACCTAACCACAGACACGTGGACAAGTGCTTGTAGGCAAGGCCGCTACATCTCGTTGACGGCACACTGGGTTAATATTGTGGAAGCTGGGACCCAGTCTGAGCGAGGGACGGAACACGTCCTTCCCACACCAAGGTTTGCAGGCCCTACCTCAGTCAGTGTTTCACCCACACTCTACAGCTCCGGAATGTCATGCTCTTCAGCCTCCTCCTCCTCCTGCGCATCCTCATCCACTGTACCCTCCACACCAGTCCCAAGCTGGAAGCACTGCAGCACTGCCTCGGCGAAGCGGCAACAGGCTGTGCTGAAGCTAATCTGCATAGGTGACAAACCCCACAATGCAGAAGAGCTGTGGACAGCTCTGAAACAGCAGGCAGATCACTGGCTCACACCTCTGAACCTAAAGCCAGGAAAGGTCGTGTGTGACAATGGCCGGAACCTGGTGGCGGCTTTGAGGCGAGGCCAGCTGACACATGTTCCATGCGTGGCCCATGTGCTCAACCTCGTGGTTCAGCGGTTTCTAAAGTCATACCCAGAGCTGTCTGATCTGCTGGTAAAAGTTCGCCGCCTGTCTGCACATTTTCGAAAGTCACCTACTGCTTCAGCCGGCCTTGCCGGCTTTCAGCGCAGTTTGCATCTTCCGGCTCACAGACTGGTGTGTGATGTCCCCACGCGTTGGAATTCAACTCTGCACATGTTGGTCAGGATATGTGAGCAGAAGAGGGCAGTTGTTGAGTACCAGCATCACCTAAGCCGTCGGGAAATGGGTCAAACTCCACACATAACACCTGAGGAGTGGAGATGGATGTCCGACCTATGTACCATCCTCCAAAACTTTGAGGACTCCACCAAGATGGTGAGTGGTGATGACGCCATTATTAGTGTCACCATACCGCTACTCTGCCTTCTAAAACGGTCTCTGCTCAAAACCAAACATGATGCATTGCAGGCGGAGCGCGATGAGTTGCAGCAAGAAACAGTAGTGGGTGTGGGTGATAACACACAGCCCAGCCTCGTCTCATCACAACGTGCAGTGGAGGACTATGACGAGGAGGAGGATGAAGACATGGAGCAAATCTCCGGCCAAATTGAGGATATGACATGCACACCAGTCATATCCTCGGTTCAGCGTGGCTGGCCAGAGGACAGGGTAGATGAGGAGGAGGAGGAGGAGGAGGAGGAGGACAGCATGTTCAGTCAACGTGTTGGTCAGGCTACTGAAGTCCTGGCTGTTAAGAGTCTGGCGCACATGGCTGACTTTATGGTAAGCTGCCTGTCTCGTGACCCTCGCGTTAAGAACATCTTGGCCGACAATCATTACTGGTTAGTAACACTGTTAGACCCACGCTACAAGGAGAACTTTATGTCTCTTATTCCCGAGGCGGAGAGGTCAACCAAAATGCAGCAGTTCCGGAAGGCCATAGTCACGGAAGTAGGCAAAGCATTCCCCTCACAAAACGCTAGCGGCATAGGTCAGGAATCAGTGGACAACCAAGGCGTACAGCCGAGAGAGGCACAAGTCCAATCCGCCAGAGGTAGGGGAACAGTCTTTAAGATGTGGGACAGTTTTCTCAGCCCCTCACGTACCACAGCCCCTGAGGTGCGGGGTAGTGCCACAAGAAATCCTAAGTTTGCCCAGATGCTCAAGGAGTACCTTGCAGATCGAACAACTGTACTCCGACATTCCTCTGTGCCTTACAATTATTGGGTATCCAAGGTGGACACGTGGCATGAATTGGCTCTCTACGCCTTGGAAGTCCTGGCCTGCCCTGCCGCTAGCGTTTTGTCAGAGCGTGTTTTTAGTGCCGCAGGTGGAATCATTACAGATAAACGCACCCGCCTGTCAACTGAAAATGCTGACAGGCTGACTCTGATCAAGATGAACAAGGGTTGGATTGGGCCAGACTTCACCACACCACCAGCAAATGAGAGCGGAATTTAAAGTTTGTAACGGGAATTTGCCATGTACCTCCAGTCACCCATGGGTACACACTTCTGGACTTTGGATAATCGCTGGACTGCTCCTCCTTCTCCTCATGCGCCACCATGATGACCGTTACAAGAGTTAGGCCTTTGTTTCAGGTATACCCCCAGTGGTAAATTTTTTCGCCCATTCTTTGCAGAATGGACATTACAACGACAGGAGACCCGCTCCTTTGCAATGGGAACAATGTTTTGAGGCCCTCATGCACGTCTCTATGCAGGGACAACGTGGAGCCTCCCAATTTTTGGCTGCCCTGCCAAAGGGCTATACTATAATACACCCACTTCCTGACAATGGACACTTAATGTTTTGAGGCCCTCATGCACGTCTCTATCCAGGGACAACGTGGAGCCTCCCAATTTTTGGCTGCCCTGCCTAAGGGCTATACTATAATACACCCACTTCCTGACAATGGACACTTAATGTTTTGAGGCCCTCATGCACGTCTCTATCCAGGGACAACGTGGAGCCTCCCAATTTTTGGCTGCCCTGCCAAAGGGCTATACTATAATACACCCACTTCCTGACAATGGACACTTAATGTTTTGAGGCCCTCATGCACGTCTCTATCCAGGGACAACGTGGAGCCTCCCAATTTTTGGCTGCCCTGCCAAAGGGCTATACTACAAAAGACCCACTTCCTTCCAATGGGCACTTCAGGTTTACAGGCCCTCATGCACGTCTCTATCCAGGGACAACGTGGAGCCTCCCAATTTTTGGCTGCCCTGCCTAAGGGCTATACTATAATACACCCACTTCCTGACAATGGACACTTAATGTTTTGAGGCCCTCATGCATGTCTCTATCCAGGGACAACGTGGAGCCTCCCAATTTTTGGCTGCCCTGCCAAAGGGCTATACTACAAAAGACCCACTTCCTTCCAATGGGCACTTCAGGTTTACAGGCCCTCATGCACGTCTCTATCCAGGGACAACGTGGAGCCTCCCAATTTTTGGCTGCCCTGCCAAAGGGCTATACTACAAAAGACCCACTTCCTTCCAATGGGCACTTCAGGTTTACAGGCCCTCATGCACGTCTCTATCCAGGGACAACGTGGAGCCTCCCAATTTTTGGCTGCCCTGCCTAAGGGCTATACTATAATACACCCACTTCCTGACACTGGACACTTAATGTTTTGAGGCCCTCATGCACGTCTCTATCCAGGGACAACGTGGAGCCTCCCAATTTTTGGCTGCCCTGCCTAAGGGCTATACTACAATAGACCCACTTCCTTACAATGGGCACTTCAGGTTTACAGGCCATCATGCACGTCTGTATGCAGGGGCATTGGTGAACCTCACAATTTTGGACTGCCCTGGCAAAGGAAAATACTACAAAGACTCAGTTCCTCAAAATGGGCACATTAGACTCAGAGGCCTTTATGTACGTCTCTTCTCAGGGACATCGGAGTGCCACACAATGTTTTACGTAAAATCTTTCATGTATTGATCTCAAAAAGTAACATACATTAGCTCTATCTCACTATTGGGTATGTGCCCTTAACATTTCCGCTATGAAAAATCATTTTGGTGTCATTTTGGAAGGTTTTCTGGTGAGTCCGTAAAAATGGCGTAAAACGCGGACAAAATTATTCACAGCTGTGACTTTTGAGTGATAAATGCTTCAAGGGGTCTTCCCCATGCTGTTGCCATGTCATTTGAGCACTCTTCGGAGACTTTTGTGCCATTTTTAGGGTTTCTACATGCTGCCGGTGGTCATTTCACAAAAATACTCGGGTCTCCCATAGGATAACATTGGGCTCGGTGCTCGGGCCGAGTACACGAGTATCTTGGGAGGCTCGGCCCGAGCTTCGAGCACCCGAGCTTTTTAGTACTCGCTCATCACTACTAATAAACCTAAAAAATAAAAATAAATTGAATAAAAATCATGAATGTTGTGTTATAACAGGAAATTCGGTGTAAGAATGAATATCCGGGATGAGAGTTCAGCGAATGAGTTATAGAAATTGTTACAAAAAGGAGTGTGTACGGTTTATGCGTAAATTTTCAGAATGCGTACATGAAAATTATATGTATGTGAGAATGTCCCCCATGCTTTGTAAAAAGTTATTTATGAAAATGTAAATAAAATATATAAAAATGCCTAATTATTTATAATTTATGAGAAAGATATATATGTATGGAAGAATGTTATAAGGTGTCCAAGAACCATAAAGAAAAAGGGTGCATATATAATGTTAGAGGTCTAGAGTTCCACCAGGCTATATCACCCCTAAAGAAATAGAAAGAAGACCTTACTACCTGTGTACCCCAAAAAAAGCTATATTTCGTAGCCAGGATTATGGTGGAGATATGCACAAATGAAATAAGAATATAAAGTAATACAATAAGATTATAAAACCAATATGTGTGCATTCATGCACCACCCGGTACGCTACCCTTGCCAAATTGCTCACTCTAGATCCCCACACGATCCATGAAGCCGTTCCCCCGGTCACACCGCCTGCTGCCGGTTCCCACTCATCCCTGGGGGAGTTAGGCGAGTGGTATCGAGAGCTACATGTCGGCACTGATGATACCCCCATACACCACAAGGAAGGGGTTTACCAGGTGGTACAGGAGTATGAGCGGGTTTTTAGCAAGCACCCTCTAGATTTTGGGCAGATTAAAGGGGTTCAACACCACATCCCTACCGGTACACACTCCCCTATTAAAGAGAGATACAGGCCTATTCCCCCTGCGCACTACCAATGCGCCAAAGACATGTTGAGGAACATGAAGGAGGCAGGGGTTATTAGGGACAGCTGTAGTCCCTGGGCCGCTCCGTTGGTGCTGGTTAAGAAGAAGGATGGCACCATGCGGATGTGTGTGGATTACCGGAAGATTAACCAGATAACGCATAAGGATGCTTACCCTCTGCCCCGCATCAAAGAGTCCCTGGCCTCGCTGAGAACCGCTAACTACTTCTCCACCCTTGACCTCACCAGCGGGTACTGGCAGGTGGCCGTGGCACCGGAAGACCGAGAGAAGACTGCCTATGGGACCGTTTTGCTGTACTTGGATGATGTGATTGTGTACTCACAGACGTATGAAGCCCACCTGGAGCACCTAGCCGAGGTGTTCGCGTCCCTTGCCAAGTATGGGATGAAGCTGAAGCCCTCAAAGTGTCATCTGCTGAAACCCAGAGTGCAGTACCTAGGACATGTGGTTGGTGCGGAAGGTGTCGCCCCCAACCCCGAGAAGATCACCGCCATCCAAGACTGGCCGAGACCGACCACAGTGAGGGAAGTGAGGCAGTTTCTGGGCCTGGTGGGATATTACCGTCGCTTCATTAAGGGGTACACAAAGATGGCTGCCCCCATGCAAGACCTCCTCATAGGACAGACCAAGGGTGGTAGATCCCTAGTAGCCCCATTGGTGTGGGAAGAAAAGCATGAGGAATCCTTCCGCCAGCTGAGAACAGCCCTGACCGGAGAGGAAATCCTAGCGTACCCTGACTACAGCCGCCCATTCATCCTCTACACCGACGCCAGCAATGTGGGCTTGGGGGCTGTTCTATCCCAGGTCCAAGACAGAAGGGAAAAGGTAATAGCTTATGCTAGCCGAAAACTCCGACCGACTGAGAGGAACCCTGAGAACTACATCTCCTTCAAGCTTGAGCTCTTGGCACTGGTGTGGGCTATCACCGAGCGGTTCCGCCATTACCTGGCAGCAGCCAAGTTCACCGCGTACACAGACAATAACCTGCTGACCCATCTAGATACGGCCAAGCTGGGCGCGTTGGAGCAGCGGTGGGTGACCAGGTTAGCCAACTACGATTTCACCATCAAGTACCGGGCCGGCCGTACCAACGTCAATGCCAATGCACTCTCCCGGATGCCCCACCTGTCGGAAGAGGGGCCAGAGGATGATGACCTCGAAGAGATCGAGTTGCCTGCATTTCACCGGCCATTCACTGAGAAGGTGCACGTCTACCAACAACGGGTGAACCTGGATCCGCTGCCCCGACAGGACTGGCAGGAAGCTCAGGACCAGGCACCTGCTGTCCGCCTGGTCAAGACTCTAGTGGAACAGGGTTCTGCTGGGATAGACCCTGCTGCCCCTGCCGAAGCCCAACGTCTGTGGCAAGAACGGACCCGGCTATACCTACACCAGGGGAAGTTGTATCGCGAGCTGATTAATCCAAAGACTCACGAGAAGATCCGCCAGCTGGTGATTCCCCAGGCTAACGTGCCCACCGTCCTGCAAGCATACCATGATGGTGCAGTGCACTTCGGGTGGAAGAAGCTAGAGATGTTGTTAAGAGAGCGGTTCTATTGGAGTGGAATGCGGGAATCTGTGGAGGCCTGGTGCCGAGAATGTGGCCCTTGCGCATTGAGAAGGAAGGACGAGGCCAGCCAGAAGGCACCCCTACACCCGATCATTACACACCAACCGCTGGAGCTGGTTGCCCTTGACCATGTAAAGCTCACCCCCAGCCGAAGTGGGTACACCTACGCTCTGACCATCGTAGACCACTACTCGAGGTTCCTGGTGGTTGTCCCAGTTAAGGACTTAACCGGCCGCACCGCTGCTAAGGCTTTCCAGGCTTATTTCTGTTGACCGCATTGGTACCCGGAGAGGGTGCTTACCGACCAGGGTCCGGCCTTTGAAGCAGAGGTATTCCAGGAATTCTGCCAGTTGTACGGCTGCAAGAAAATCCGGACCACGCCTTACCACGCCCAAACCAATGGCATTTGTGAAAAGATGAACCACTTGGTCCTGGGCCTCCTCAAGACGTTACCACTGGAAGAGCGGAACCTGTGGCTGGAGAAGCTACCTGACCTGGTCGATATGTACAACAACATCCCTTCCAGCTCTACGAAATGCACTCCAGCATACCTGATGAGAGCTCGTCCCGGCCGGCTACCAGTGGATCTGGAAATGGGCTTGGAAGCTTCAGAAGCACTCCTGTCGACAGCTGAATGGGACACTCGGCGGAGGACACAGTACCGACAAGTCCAGGAGTATGTTGAAAAGAACTTGTGCCGGAGTCGGGGACAACAGGAGCAGTGCTTCAACAAGAAGGCGCCTGCCGGTTCCTTCCAACCTGGGGATGTAGTGCTGAAGCGGAAAAGAAGGGCCCACAAGCTGGATGATCAATGGGAAAAAACCCCGTATGTAGTCCAGCCCACAGGATGGGAGAATGAGAAGGCCTACCAGATCAGCCGTGACCAGGGGGGGACTTTGGCCACGGTTTCCCGAGACCACCTGAAGAAGTGCCCACCAGCATTGAGAGTAGCGGATGAGGCTCCAGTTCCCAGTCCAGTGGAGAAGGAAAAAGAGGTAATCCACACCATGATGGGTGATTTTCCAGCAGACTGGCCTACACAGAACGGTGCGGTGATCCTTCCAGTGATACTGTTCCCACAACCCGTGGATGAAGAAATGATGGAAACGGTTAACCGCGAGCCAGTGCCCAGGGATGTACCTGTACCCAGCTCCCCTACGCCTCCGCCTGCCCCACATGATAGCAGGGAGGAGGAACTGACTGTTCCCTCTGCCCCACTGCCTGTCACCACTGACACCGGACCCCGAAGGTCCACTCGCCCCAACCTAGGTAGACCCCCACTTAGGTACAGGGAAACTACTCTTTAACAGGGGGGGGGCTTTATGTGTTGAGTGTACCAGTTTGAAAGTTTTAAATGATAAGTAAAGATGATCAACCAAAGAAGTTTACCTGATTGAACCGTGATTAAACCGGCCGTTGCCGGCAACTGTTGTCCCCGTAGGGACTGTGCAACCATTGCGTAAGGAACTGCTTACGGACAAGCCCGAGAACTTGCAGGGCAACCACAAACTTAGTGCAATGTAAATAAAAATGTTTGTTGGCTTGACACCGTTACCGCCTCCGGAGAGGCTGATTTGGGAGGATGGGCCTGGAGGAAAGGGATGGCCTAGGCCCGCCACTACCGTAACCGGTGGCGATCCTCCGGGGGTTCAGGGGTCCCCTTGGACGTGGGCCCCCTGAAAGAGACAGAACCCGCTCGGGCAACTTGGTGCTGGACTGGGGTCAAGGGGTGCTGCCCGCTTCTTAGGGGCAGCATCAGGGCCAGGTTGTTTGGGTGGGAGAAGAGCGGAAGCTGTACCGTTGTAAAATGTTTATGATGCTTTTACATGTTTTACCGTTTTATTCTTTTTCAGTTGTGAAAATAAAACCGGTGATGGACGGGCAGCCCGCGGACGGTCTGCATTTTACTATAGGGGAATGTGGCGCCCTGGACAAGCCAGGTCGTCACAGGTACTACACCAACACACTCTACACTCCGGCTAGGCACACCGAAGCTAAACACAAATCCTAGTTGCCTTCCTCCAGGGGCTGATGTCCACACCAGGGGGTGGGCCAGGCGGTTGATCCCACCCACCGAGGAGTTCACAGTCCTGGAGGCGGGAAAAGGAGTCAGATTAGAGATCAGTTTTGGAGTTAGAGAAGTGAAGAGGAGAGGAGACTGACCGTGTCCGGGTGTGTGGCCCGGGCACTCAGCAAGGTTGGCAGACGGTGGTGACCTTCTGCAGGAGAGGCTGATTGGAGTGAACCGTACGGACCGGGGATGGGCGGTGGCCCGCCGGTACCAGATCGGGGAGTGAAGAGAAGCCAGCACCATCCGGCAGGGCCTACGGACCCCGACCAGGCTAGGAGTCGCCGTAAAACCGGTCAAATCCGTTAGCGACAGGAACCTCCAGGGTTTCCCAGCAGTCAAGACCCGATTGAAGGCAACAGCTCACACCGTAGAGGGAAGCACAGTCACCGCCAAGGCTACAGTTCCCAGGGCCAGAGCCTGCGGGCAAAAGGGGCTCCCTCAGCATCCATCCAAGCTGGGGAGCGGGTTACCGGTGGGAAGCCCGCTAGATTTTGGGGGAATAAAAGGGGTCCAACACCACATCCCCACAGGTGCACACCCACCCATCAAAGAGAGCTATAAGCCAATACCACCTTCACATTGCCAGTGTACCAAGGACATGTTGAGCAACATGAAGGCGGCTGGGGTTATCCGTGACAGTTGTAGCCTTTGGGCAGCTCTGTTGATCCTGTTAAAAAAGAAGGACGGCACCACTCCCCGTATTGAGGAATCGCTAGCTGCATTGAGAACTGCAAATTATTTTTCTACCCTTGATCTCACTAGTCACTATTGGCAAGTGTCCGTTGCTGAGGCAGACCGGGAGAAGACCGCCTTCGCCACCCCTATGGGTCTCTGCGAGTTCAAAAGCATGCCCTTCGAGCTGTGCAATGCGCCAGGAACCTTCCAGAGGCTGATGGAATGCTGCTTGGGACAAGATTTTAGGGTGTATAAAAAGGGAGATTAGATCCCGTGATCCCAACGTATTGTTACACCTCTATAAATCACTTGTAAGGCTACATCTGGAATATGGGAACCAGTTTTGGGCTCCACATTTTAAAAAGGACATTCAGAAGTTAGAGTCAGTTCAAAGGTGGGCAACTAGACTACTACAAGGAATGGAAGGCCTCCCATATGATGACAAGTTGAAAAAGTTATTAAGTGATTATTGGCTGCAATGGGGCTTTCTGGCTGGTGCCAGCCTCTCTTCTTAGCACACAGGAACCACAATCCCTACACCATGCTTCAATGGATTCTCTCATCCCAGCCCAGTAAAACTACATATTTTACACAGTCATAAGCAGCCAAAAGGGATCTATTCTATTCAATTGCAAATGATCTAGATAAGACTGAGAATAAGATACTGCACGGGACATAGCAGAGTTGGTCAAGTTGAGTGGAGATGAGTTTGCTATTTGGCACAGCTTTTTGCATCAATAAAGCAAGTAAAAGGTGTGAAAGATAAAAAAAAGGGTGAAAGTGTGAAAAGTGAATTGGCCAAATTGAGGTGCATATAAAGTTTTTGCTTTCTTTCAATTCACTAATGGGGCTCATTTGAATCAGGTGAATTGAGTTCTGCTTTTGGAAACTGGGTTAAGAAGGGGTGCACCGGTCCTGGAGGTACTGCAATACCAGGTCAATGCGTGGAGTGGACAGAGCAAGATTTTTTCCATCTCCTTGTTCTAAAAATCCATTTAATATATGGTCCCCAGAGAGGGGACGTATCAGATATTAAACTGATAAGAACAGATTTAATTTTTTTTTTTTTCTGTTTATCAGTAGGACTTCAAAATAACAAAGGTGATCGCCTCCCGTTGCCTGGGAACCGTCCAGGCACAAGAGGGCTATGTGTCACCAGAAGGCGCACACACTTCCTCAAGGCCGGCAGACGTGCAATCCCAGGCACCTTCCAGTACCGACCAAGGTAGCGTCCTCCGAAACTACACTTGATCTTAGCCAAAAGGCCGAGAAGCTATAACCCGAATTGGTTACGGCCTTGAGTGGCACCCTGGCCTATACCGGACACATCTTAGGGAGAGGGAGACAAACCCACGCCTACAGAAGACATTTTGTCACCCAAGCCAACCCTTGAAAAGGCTGTTTTGCAGAGCAAAAACAAGAAGAATGGTGCTTTTTGCAGCCGCCGCCCACTGCAATGAATCTGAATAACTCCTCCTTTTGGACACAAGCACCTCCCCTCCCCCTTGCAGTCTTTCCAATTCATGATACAAAAAGACGGACGGACAGGACAGGACAGGACAGGCTGCCTGACTTTCCGTCACTGCCACCCTTTGCCATCCTTGCCCGTAGAAAGCCCTTTCATCATCCCCAAACCCTAATCTTTTCCCTTCCCTTCCCAGATGCGTCTCACTCCCTTTCATTAGGAAGTGAGCGCAGCCTTTTCTCCGTTCTGCACATGCGCGACGTTAAACACAAATGCGCAGGCGTGCGTTCCATTACCCTCACTGCATTCCACTCCCATACAGGAAGTGGGCGCAGCTATTACTACGGTCGCACATAAAAGAACCCACGGCCACCACTGCACATAGCTGACTCCACCACAGGACACCCACTTCTACACCAACGCAGGTAAGACAGGATCGGCACCTCTATGCTCCCGTTACAATCAGGCTCAGTCACCATGTGATAACGCTCTCAACTCTTTAGTTGCAGGCTCCCCTTGCTTCACCTCCACTGGCTGTGCTGCCATTTCCTCTCCCACCTGGAAGGTATACTTTATTCCACTATTTTCCTGTTTCTCTCTTCCCCCTTTTCCCATAACCTACTTTTATCTGCATTTGTGGGGTATCTATATGCTATTTACATCATAGTTTTATTCATTAATATGGAAGGGAAGAGTGCCCATGAGAGTGTTGAACTGCGGAGAGCAAGAGATTAAGCTGCTCCGATTTGCCACCATTGATAAGCTGTTCTCAGTAGATACACATGCTATCCAAACAGCAGCATCCACCATTGCTTCAGCCCACCCATTCAGTGACAGCTCACCAAGTCAGCCAGAGGAGTGGTGTAAGGAATTACACGTAGGCACTGACTCCACACCTTCACATCACAAGAAGGGGGTCTACAGGCTAGTGCAAGAATACGAGCAAGTCTTCAGCAAACATCCGCTAGACTTTTGAAGAATAAAAGGGGTCAAACACTACATCCCCACAAGTGCACACCCACCCATCAAAGAGAGATATAAGCCAAAACTACCTGCACATTACCAATGTACCAAGGACATGTTGAGCAACATGAAGGAGGCTGGGGTTATCCGTGACAGTTGTAGCCTCTGGGCAGCTCCGTTGGTCCTGTTAAAGAAGAAGGACAGCACCACTCCCCTGTATTGAGGAATAGCTAGCTGCATTGAGAACTGCAAATTATTTTTCTACCCTTGATCTCACTAGTCGCTATTGGCAAGTGTCCGTTGCTGAGGCAGACCGGGAGAAGACCGCCTTTGCCACCCCGATGGGTCTCTGCGAGTTCAAAAGCATGCCCTTCGAGCTGTGCAATTTGCCAGGAACCTTCCAGAGGCTGATGGAATGCTGCTTGGGACACCGAAACTTTGAAACGGTACTGCTATACCTTTATGATGTTATTGTTTATTCTAAAGCAAACAAGATTTTAGGGTGTATAAAAAGGGAGATTAGATCCGGTGATCCCAACGTATTGTTACCCCTCTATAAATGACTTGTAAGGCCACATCTGGAATATGGGGTAAAGTCCTGAGCAGGTTGATAACCATTGGTTTGAGCATGGTAGGGTGTAGTGCGCATCTTCCTGCATCGGTAAAAGCTGCAGAAGTCCTTGAAGATTTCCGCTTCAAAGGCTGTGCCTTGATCTGTGAGGACTCTCTCTGAGTAGCCATGAGGTCTGCATAAGTGTGCTTGGAAGACCTTCGCTGCAGTATGGGCCATTAGATCTTTGACTTGTACCACAACCATAAATCTCGAGTAGTTGTCTACCATCGTAAGTGCATACGTGAGCTCGCCTCGATATTCTGCAACAAAACTCCCTTTTTCGATTTCAGTTTCAGCAAACACTCCTCTTCCTGTAGAAAATATTTATCATTACCTAAGACAGTCATTCTAATGCATGACAATATTAAGGCAATTTAGTTAAAACTTGTTTTAACTCACCTTTAAGGGGATTGATGTATTTCATGGTCAATCCAGGTTTGTCAGTGATGGCACTGACATAATGTATGGCGTCTTTTTCGGGCGTTATCCTTTGCCTTTTCATTGTGAAAATCCAGTTGCCTATATCAAAGCAAATTCTACTACTTGTAAAGTATGCAGAAAATGAAATGTAGAACATATAACATCAACTGCTTAGGAACGCATCATAGGTTAGTACTTAAAAGGATATTGTCATGTTCTAGTCATAATGCAAGCTGGACATTTTTCATGTTACCCTGTAATCGCCGGCCTGTTCTAATGCTCACAAGCCAAGATATAGGCTCAGCTGCTAAGGCTTCCCTCTGCCTTCTGAATGAAACTTGAATATGTCTGGGTCACTGTGTATATAGCAGGTGCTCAGAAAAAATAAGAGTCAATTCAATAGAAATAGCTCTGGCACACTATAGTGATCAATAACGTAAGAAAAGAACTCTTGGAATGCTGAAAATTCTTTATTTGTGCAAAAGGATAATTCATCCAACGTTTCGACCTTGTTTTTAGGTCTTTATCAAGGATAAAGTTATCTAAGATCATAAAGGGTTACAAAACCATATAAACACGTAATTAGTACATAGTACAACATAACAGTACAATATATTGCTACTTGAGAGTACAATGGGTCAAATGACCATGATGCACATACAAAAAATTTTTCCAAAGCCATAGTGAAAACATTTGTACTGAGGAAAGAAAATTTCCACATGACCTATCTGGAGAAACATTCTGGATCAAACAACCAAAAATAGTCAAGCAGGTAAATACACACCTATATGGATAACAGGATGATATGTGTTCAATTGTATAGCGTCATTGCCATTAAGGTACAAATGGAAAACTTGCAATCCTATATAGTGAAGGAAATGAACACATATCATATCAAAGAACACAGGAACATGGGTGTGAGAAAAACCTCAATGTTTATACTTTGTTCTTTATAATGGTGTGAACATGTATATGTCTCAGTACCTTATGCACTTGAGAATTCTAGTGAGTAGATCATGAAAGCCTATTTCAGAACTGGAATCGGTAAATAATTGTAGGTGGAATCTAAATGAAAAGATGGTACAAGTGTTATCATGACACGTGGGCTATAACACAATGGACCGTGTGACAAAGAAGAAAGGAGAGAAAGAAGAGGAAGAAAATGCAACTACCTGTAACATTACGTGATAGTCACTGGTAAGTATCACTTGACAATTCAAGTGAAAAAGGATTCCTTTATTAAAGGGTTCTCAGTCGCCTCAGGATCATGAAATACTAGGGTAAATGATATGAGAATGGGTAAGAAGCACCACTAAAGGAAATATGAGATGCAGGACATATATCTATAAACCCCTGAACTACATGATAGAAATAAAAAGAAGAAAAAAGAAAAAAAAGAAGAAAGAAGAAGAACACATAGAATGCGGAAAGAGAATGGGTACAACTACCTGAGTTACTGCAGGGAGGCCCCTGGTTGGTATTGTGAGGGTTAGTGGAATTCCTTCACTGAAGGGTTCTCAGTTGCCTCAGGTTCGTGAAAAATGCTATAGACAAATAATGCCCGGAGAAAAGGGGTTCATATACAGCGAATAATGGTAATACAAGGTACATGTGTCACATGTAATAGTATATATATATATATTGTACTAAGCTCTACACCAGAAATAGAAAGTAGTCCCTCTGCCTTCTGTCACAGGGACCCAGACACACATGTGTAGTAGGGGAATATCCCTGCTGAGATGCCAGTGCTAGAGCACTCGTTTGCTGTGGAGTTGAACGCTATGTGAGCAGTTCTTACCTTCAATGAGCAGAAGTCTCTTTTTTCAGATTTCAATATCTCTGTGGGTATCTGGCAGAAATATGGAATAGTCTTTATTGCTAAGACCCTGTACACCACTCCCACTAAAGGGGGCTTTACACGCTGCAACATCGCTAATGCGGAGTCGTTGGGGTCACGGAATTTGTGACGCACATCCGGCCGCATTAGCGATGTTGCTGCGTGTGACACCGATGAGCGATTTTGCATCGCTGCAAAAACGTGCAAAATCGCTCATCGGTGACATGGGTCTCCATTCTCGATTATCGTTACTGCAGCAGTAACGATGTAGTTCGTCGCTCCTGCGGCAGCACACATCGCTCCGTGTGACACCGCAGAAACGAGGAACCTCTCCTTACCTGCCTCCCAGCCGCTATGAGGAAGGAAGGAGGTGGGCGGGATGTTCCGGCCACTCATCTCCGCCCCTCCGCTGCTATTGGGCGGTCGCTCAGTGACGTCGCTGTGACGCCGCACGGACCGCCCCCTTAGAAAGGAGGCGGTTCGCCGGTCACAGCGACGTCGCCGGGCAGGTAAGTATGTGTGACGGGTCTGGTCGGTGTTGTGCAGCATGGGCAGCGATTTGCCCGTGTCGCGCAACAGATGGGGGCGGGTATCCACACTAGCGATATCGGGACCGATATCGCAGTGTGTAAAGTAGCCTTTAATAAACTGTGTAAAGGATTTTAAGTAAAAATCCACAATAAACCAGCGCTAGATGGGTTTTTATAATTTTATTAATAGACCACAAATAAAAAATTTTTTGCTATCCTTGTTTCAAGACAGAGTATTTGATAATATACAATACACTGATTATTACTAAAACCAAGGACCACATAAAACAAGGACCACATAAAATAAAAAATGAAAGTAATGAGAATAAAATTCTTTTGTATAACCAATTAACTTCGAGGTGATACAATATTCACATTGATTTAGTTTTACCAGTCTAATGTAATGCCCCGGCCGGTGGCATATATTTTGTTTGGTTAATAATTTAGACTTATACAATGAAAGATGTACTATACCACCCCTGGCTAACTTACAAGTTTTAAGTTGTACAATATAAGTTTGCGACGTTATATTCATATATAGGAAGGCAAACAATATTGGCAATTTAGTGGCACCCACCATACGTAATCTTACAGCACCTAATAAGGGAGGATTATTTGGCCTGAAAGGTTTTTTTCCATGCAAAAGCTGTATAGTATGTAAGAATACAAAAAATATTTCACGGAAATCCTTCTTACAGGGGCAGTCAGAAGTCATGATTAGAGAATTTATTACATGTCAATCAAAGGGAGTAGTATATTGCATTCAATGTCCCTGTCAGAAAAAATACATTGGGAGAACTATTAGACCCCTACGGAAAAGGGTGGGTGAGCACATTAGAAGTGTTAAAAATAAATGTACTAAGCACCCCCTATCCAGACATTATGTGTTAAAACATGGAGGGTCCTTTAAAGGATCCCAAGTATGGGGCGTACAAAAAATAACTAAGGATTGGAGAGGTGGCGATTTCATTAAAAAAATGTCACGAGCAGAAAGCCAATGGATTTTTGAATTGAACACCTTGAAACCATATGGACTCAATAATGATATAGAACTGTTTGCTTTTAATTAATTTATATTTTTATAGGTAGAGGAGTAATAGGTACTGATAATAATACGGAGAGAAGGAAAAAAAAAAAA
Source organism: Anomaloglossus baeobatrachus (assembly GCF_048569485.1). Lineage (NCBI taxonomy): Eukaryota > Metazoa > Chordata > Amphibia > Anura > Aromobatidae > Anomaloglossus > Anomaloglossus baeobatrachus. The sequence goes on along the minus strand of NW_027441994.1, from coordinate 352,908 downwards.
AAAAAAAAAAAAAGCGATTGTCATGGAGATATATGTGTATATATGCATAATATATATTAAAATTGGTATCATATCATAGTATCATAGTATCATAGTTTTTAAGGTTGAAGGGAGACTCTAAGTCCATCTAGTTCAACCCGTAGCCTAACATGTTGATCCAGAGGAAGGCAAAAAAAACCCAATGTGGCAAACAAGTTCCAATGGGGAAAAATTTCCTTCCTGACTCCACATCCGGCAATCAGACTAGTTCCCTGGATCAATACCCTGTCATAAAATCTAATATACATAACTGGTAATATTAAATTTTTCAAGAAAGGCGTCCAGGCTCTGCTTAAATGTTAGTAGTGAATCACTCATTACAACATCATGCGGCAGAGAGTTCCATAGTCTCACTGCTCGTACAGTAAAGAATCCTCGTCTGTGATTATGATTAAACCTTCTTTCCTCAAGACGTAGCGGATGCCCCCGTGTTCCAGTCGCAGGCCTAGGTGTAAAAAGATCTTTGGAAAGGTCTCTGTATTGTCCCCTCATATATTTATACATTGTGATTAGATCCCCCCTAAGCCTTCGTTTTTCCAAACTAAATAACCCCAAGTTTAATAACCTGTCTTGGTATTGCAGCCCACCCATTCCTCTAATAATCTTGGTCGCTCTTCTCTGCACCCTCTCCAGTTCAGCTATATCCTTCTTATATATCGGTGACCAGAATTGTACACAGTATTCTAAGTGCGGTCGCACTAGTGACTTGTACAGAGGTAGAACTATATTTTTTTCATGAACACTTATACCTCTTTTAATACATCCCATTATTTTATTAGCCCTGGCAGCAGCTGCCTGACACTGTCCACTAAAGTGAAGTTTACCATCCACCCATACACCCAAGTCTTTTTCTGTGTCTGTTTTACCCAGTGCTCTACAATTAAGTACATAATTATAAATTTTATTTCCTCTACCCAAGTGCATGACCTTACATTTATCTACATTAAACTTCAATTGCCACTTCTCAGCCCAATCCTCCAATTTACATAAATCTCCCTGTAATATAAAATTATCCTCCTCTGTATTGATTACCCTGCAGAGTTTAGTATCATCTGCAAATATTGAAATTCTACTCCGCATGCCCCCAACAAGGTCATTTATAAATATGTTGAAAAGAAGCGGGCCCAATACTGGTGCTTCACTTGCCCAAGGTTGATGTAGATATAAGGGGCTTTTCATATTATAGCAAATTTATATTACACCTTTATGATGTCCTTTTGTTAAATTTATTGTTGAAAAAAAGCATATGCATATATACACATTGTCTTCCCAGTATATGATGATACAAGCAAGGCTATATATAGGTCTTTTTAGAAAAACCTTTAGAAAAACCTTTGCACATAATTATATTATATGGCTATTATGAACGGTCTTTCACAAATTGATATATGTAGTGGTCATTGAATGTTGGTTGAATTTAAACATTGTTTAATTTTATGCAAATTATAACCAATTAAATATATGCATAAATAGTGCTCTAGGCAACAGCTGAGTTATCCTTGAGGAAGGGGGCCGTTACACGCCCCCGAAACGCGTGTCGGATCAGGACTCTGTTTTTGCCTACCTCACCTGTGCGGTGATAACCTGCCAAGTAATCTCTCCCTCGTGTGGAATCAACCGGCTTCCACTGGACACGGTACGGATTGCCTGCTGGAGAGGTTGAGAGGTTACCGCTGACATTTCCTTTGTCTGCAACCAGGATACATTGGTACCTCCAGCGGTTCTGCATTGCTCGTTTGGAAGCAGATCGGAGCCTTGTGTGGTGCTAACCTGCCAAGCAACTTCCTCCTGTGTGGAATCAGTCAGCTGACACTGGATACGGTCTGGACTGCCCGCTGGAGAGGCTGAGTAGTTACCGCTGATCTTATTGTTGTCCGCAGCCAACATCTTGGTGCTTTCAGTGGCTTCGTACTGCTTGATTTCGAAAGTACATTTGGGAGAATACGGGACCGGCTGGTTTGTGGCCTTGTGAAGTGTTATAAAGGCTCTGTAAAGAGGGATGTCGGTAACCATACATCTCCCCCAGAGCCAGCACTAGTCGCGGCCACTGGCCTCAAAACGTCCGCTCTGGAAGTATAACAGGTCAATCCTGTACATAGCGGTTCCAGCCTAATCAACGGAGAAATCCGGGGTGTTTTTTGCGGTCAAGTTGTTGTGAGGTTTATTCCCCCAGGCCCTGGGGGCGAATATAACGTCGCAAACTTATATTGTACAACTTAAAACTTGTAAGTTAGCCAGGGGTGGTATAGTACATCTTTCATTGTATAAGTCTAAATTATTAACCAAACAAAATATATGCCACCGGCCGGGGCATTACATTAGACTGGTAAAACTAAATCAATGTGAATATTGTATCACCTCGAAGTTAATTGGTTATACAAAAGAATTTTATTCTCATTACTTTCATTTTTTATTTTATGTGGTCCTTGTTTTATGTGGTCCTTGGTTTTAGTAATAATCAGTGTATTGTATATTATCAAATACTCTGTCTTGAAACAAGGATAGCAAAAAATTTTTTATTTGTGGTCTATTAATAAAATTATAAAAACCCATCTAGCGCTGGTTTATTGTGGATTTTTACTTAAAATCCTTTACACAGTTTATTAAAGGCTACTTTACACACTGCGATATCGGTCCCGATATCGCTAGTGTGGATACCCGCCCCCATCTGTTGCGCGACACGGGCAAATCGCTGCCCATGCTGCACAACACCGACCAGACCCGTCACACATACTTACCTGCCCGGCGACGTCGCTGTGACCGGCGAACCGCCTCCTTTCTAAGGGGGCGGTCCGTGCGGCGTCACAGCGACGTCACTGAGCGACCGCCCAATAGCAGCGGAGGGGCGGAGATGAGTGGCCGGAACATCCCGCCCACCTCCTTCCTTCCTCATAGCGGCTGGGAGGCAGGTAAGGAGAGGTTCCTCGTTTCTGCGGTGTCACACGGAGCGATGTGTGCTGCCGCAGGAGCGACGAACTACATCGTTACTGCTGCAGTAACGATAATCGAGAATGGAGACCCATGTCACCGATGAGCGATTTTGCACGTTTTTGCAGCGATGCAAAATCGCTCATCGGTGTCACACGCAGCAACATCGCTAATGCGGCCGGATGTGCGTCACAAATTCCGTGACCCCAACGACTCCGCATTAGCGATGTCGCAGCGTGTAAAGCCCCCTTTAGTGGGAGTGGTGTACAGGGTCTTAGCAGTAAAGAGTATTCCATATTTCTGCCAGATACCCACAGAGATATTGAAATCTGAAAAAAGAGACTTCTGCTCATTGAAGGTAAGAACTGCTCACATAGCGTTCAACTCCACAGCAAACGAGTGCTCTAGCACTGGCATCTCAGCAGGGATATTCCCCTACTACACATGTGTGTCTGGGTCCCTGTGACAGTTTACAGGACATAACTCAGGGCACCTAGACAGAAGGCAGAGGGACTACTTTCTATTTCTGGTGTAGAGCTTAGTACAATATATATATATATACTATTACATGTGACACATGTACCTTGTATTACCATTATTCGCTGTATATGAACCCCTTTTCTCCGGGCATTATTTGTCTATAGCATTTTTCACGAACCTGAGGCAACTGAGAACCCTTCAGTGAAGGAATTCCACTAACCCTCACAATACCAACCAGGGGCCTCCCTGCAGTAACTCAGGTAGTTGTACCCATTCTCTTTCCGCATTCTATGTGTTCTTCTTCTTTCTTCTTTTTTTTCTTTTTTCTTCTTTTTATTTCTATCATGTAGTTCAGGGGTTTATAGATATATGTCCTGCATCTCATATTTCCTTTAGTGGTGCTTCTTACCCATTCTCATATCATTTACCCTAGTATTTCATGATCCTGAGGCGACTGAGAACCCTTTAATAAAGGAATCCTTTTTCACTTGAATTGTCAAGTGATACTTACCAGTGACTATCACGTAATGTTACAGGTAGTTGCATTTTCTTCCTCTTCTTTCTCTCCTTTCTTCTTTGTCACACGGTCCATTGTGTTATAGCCCACGTGTCATGATAACACTTGTACCATCTTTTCATTTAGATTCCACCTACAATTATTTACCGATTCCAGTTCTGAAATAGGCTTTCATGATCTACTCACTAGAATTCTCAAGTGCATAAGGTACTGAGACATATACATGTTCACACCATTATAAAGAACAAAGTATAAACATTGAGGTTTTTCTCACACCCATGTTCCTGTGTTCTTTGATATGATATGTGTTCATTTCCTTCACTATATAGGATTGCAAGTTTTCCATTTGTACCTTAATGGCAATGACGCTATACAATTGAACACATATCATCCTGTTATCCATATAGGTGTGTATTTACCTGCTTGACTATTTTTGGTTGTTTGATCCAGAATGTTTCTCCAGATAGGTCATGTGGAAATTTTCTTTCCTCAGTACAAATGTTTTCACTATGGCTTTGTAAAAAATTTTTGTATGTGCATCATGGTCATTTGACCCATTGTACTCTCAAGTAGCAATATATTGTACTGTTATGTTGTACTATGTACTAATTACGTGTTTATATGGTTTTGTAACCCTTTATGATCTTAGATAACTTTATCCTTGATAAAGACCTAAAAACAAGGTCGAAACGTTGGATGAATTATCCTTTTGCACAAATAAAGAATTTTCAGCATTCCAAGAGTTCTTTTCTTACGTTATTGATCACTATAGTGTGCCAGAGCTATTTCTATTGAATTGACTCTTATTTTTTCTGAGCACCTGCTATATACACAGTGACCCAGACATATTCAAGTTTCATTCAGAAGGCAGAGGGAAGCCTTAGCAGCTGAGCCTATATCTTGGCTTGTGAGCATTAGAACAGGCCGGCGATTACAGGGTAACATGAAAAATGTCCAGCTTGCATTATGACTAGAACATGACAATATCCTTTTAAGTACTAACCTATGATGCGTTCCTAAGCAGTTGATGTTATATGTTCTACATTTCATTTTCTGCATACTTTACAAGTAGTAGAATTTGCTTTGATATAGGCAACTGGATTTTCACAATGAAAAGGCAAAGGATAACGCCCGAAAAAGACGCCATACATTATGTCAGTGCCATCACTGACAAACCTGGATTGACCATGAAATACATCAATCCCCTTAAAGGTGAGTTAAAACAAGTTTTAACTAAATTGCCTTAATATTGTCATGCATTAGAATGACTGTCTTAGGTAATGATAAATATTTTCTACAGGAAGAGGAGTGTTTGCTGAAACTGAAATCGAAAAAGGGAGTTTTGTTGCAGAATATCGAGGCGAGCTCACGTATGCACTTACGATGGTAGACAACTACTCGAGATTTATGGTTGTGGTACAAGTCAAAGATCTAATGGCCCATACTGCAGCGAAGGTCTTCCAAGCACACTTATGCAGACCTCATGGCTACTCAGAGAGAGTCCTCACAGATCAAGGCACAGCCTTTGAAGCGGAAATCTTCAAGGACTTCTGCAGCTTTTACCGATGCAGGAAGATGCGCACTACACCCTACCATGCTCAAACCAATGGTTATCAACCTGCTCAGGACTTTACCCCATATTCCAGATGTGGCCTTACAAGTGATTTATAGAGGGGTAACAATACGTTGGGATCACCGGATCTAATCTCCCTTTTTATACACCCTAAAATCTTGTTTGCTTTAGAATAAACAATAACATCATAAAGGTATAGCAGTACCGTTTCAAAGTTTCGGTGTCCCAAGCAGCATTCCATCAGCCTCTGGAAGGTTCCTGGCAAATTGCACAGCTCGAAGGGCATGCTTTTGAACTCGCAGAGACCCATCGGGGTGGCAAAGGCGGTCTTCTCCCGGTCTGCCTCAGCAACGGACACTTGCCAATAGCGACTAGTGAGATCAAGGGTAGAAAAATAATTTGCAGTTCTCAATGCAGCTAGCTATTCCTCAATACAGGGGAGTGGTGCTGTCCTTCTTCTTTAACAGGACCAACGGAGCTGCCCAGAGGCTACAACTGTCACGGATAACCCCAGCCTCCTTCATGTTGCTCAACATGTCCTTGGTACATTGGTAATGTGCAGGTAGTTTTGGCTTATATCTCTCTTTGATGGGTGGGTGTGCACTTGTGGGGATGTAGTGTTTGACCCCTTTTATTCTTCAAAAGTCTAGCGGATGTTTGCTGAAGACTTGCTCGTATTCTTGCACTAGCCTGTAGACCCCCTTCTTGTGATGTGAAGGTGTGGAGTCAGTGCCTACGTGTAATTCCTTACACCACTCCTCTGGCTGACTTGGTGAGCTGTCACTGAATGGGTGGGCTGAAGCAATGGTGGATGCTGCTGTTTGGATAGCATGTGTATCTACTGAGAACAGCTTATCAATGGTGGCAAATCGGAGCAGCTTAATCTCTTGCTCTCCGCAGTTCAACACTCTCATGGGCACTCTTCCCTTCCTTATTAATGAATAAAACTATGATGTAAATAGCATATAGATACCCCACAAATGCAGATAAAAGTAGGTTATGGGAAAAGGGGGAAGAGAGAAACAGGAAAATAGTGGAATAAAGTATACCTTCCAGGTGGGAGAGGAAATGGCAGCACAGCCAGTGGAGGTGAAGCAAGGGGAGCCTGCAACTAAAGAGTTGAGAGCGTTATCACATGGTGACTGAGCCTGATTGTAACGGGAGCATAGAGGTGCCGATCCTGTCTTACCTGCGTTGGTGTAGAAGTGGGTGTCCTGTGGTGGAGTCAGCTATGTGCAGTGGTGGCCGTGGGTTCTTTTATGTGCGACCGTAGTAATAGCTGCGCCCACTTCCTGTATGGGAGTGGAATGCAGTGAGGGTAATGGAACGCACGCCTGCGCATTTGTGTTTAACGTCGCGCATGTGCAGAACGGAGAAAAGGCTGCGCTCACTTCCTAATGAAAGGGAGTGAGACGCATCTGGGAAGGGAAGGGAAAAGATTAGGGTTTGGGGATGATGAAAGGGCTTTCTACGGGCAAGGATGGCAAAGGGTGGCAGTGACGGAAAGTCAGGCAGCCTGTCCTGTCCTGTCCTGTCCGTCCGTCTTTTTGTATCATGAATTGGAAAGACTGCAAGGGGGAGGGGAGGTGCTTGTGTCCAAAAGGAGGAGTTATTCAGATTCATTGCAGTGGGCGGCGGCTGCAAAAAGCACCATTCTTCTTGTTTTTGCTCTGCAAAACAGCCTTTTCAAGGGTTGGCTTGGGTGACAAAATGTCTTCTGTAGGCGTGGGTTTGTCTCCCTCTCCCTAAGATGTGTCCGGTATAGGCCAGGGTGCCACTCAAGGCCGTAACCAATTCGGGTTATAGCTTCTCGGCCTTTTGGCTAAGATCAAGTGTAGTTTCGGAGGACGCTACCTTGGTCGGTACTGGAAGGTGCCTGGGATTGCACGTCTGCCGGCCTTGAGGAAGTGTGTGCGCCTTCTGGTGACACATAGCCCTCTTGTGCCTGGACGGTTCCCAGGCAACGGGAGGCGATCACCTTTGTTATTTTGAAGTCCTACTGATAAACAGAAAAAAAAAAAAATTAAATCTGTTCTTATCAGTTTAATATCTGATACGTCCCCTCTCTGGGGACCATATATTAAATGGATTTTTAGAACAAGGAGATGGAAAAAATCTTGCTCTGTCCACTGCACGCATTGACCTGGTATTGCAGTACCTCCAGGACCGGTGCACCCCTTCTTAACCCAGTTTCCAAAAGCAGAACTCAATTCACCTGATTCAAATGAGCCCCATTAGTGAATTGAAAGAAAGCAAAAACTTTATATGCACCTCAATTTGGCCAATTCACTTTTCACACTTTCACCCTTTTTTTTATCTTTCACACCTTTTACTTGCTTTATTGATGCAAAAAGCTGTGCCAAATAGCAAACTCATCTCCACTCAACTTGACCAACTCTGCTATGTCCCGTGCAGTATCTTATTCTCAGTCTTATCTAGATCATTTGCAATTGAATAGAATAGATCCCTTTTAACTGCTTATGACTGTGTAAAATATGTAGTTTTACTGGGCTGGGATGAGAGAATCCATTGAAGCATGCTGTAGGGATTGTGGTTCCTGTGTGCTAAGAAGAGAGGCTGGCACCAGCCAGAAAGCCCCATTGCAGCCAATAATCACTTAATAACTTTTTCAACTTGTCATCATATGGGAGGCCTTCCATTCCTTGTAGTAGTCTAGTTGCCCACCTTTTAACTGACTCTAACTTCTGAATGTCCTTATTAAAATGTGGAGCCCAAAACTGGTTCCCATATTCCAGATGTAGCCTTACAAGTGATTTATAGAGGTGTAACAATACGTTGGGATCACGGGATCTAATCTCCCTTTTTATACACCCTAAAATCTTGTCCCAAGCAGCATTCCATCAGCCTCTGGAAGGTTCCTGGCGCATTGCACAGCTCGAAGGGCATGCTTTTGAACTCGCAGAGACCCATAGGGGTGGCGAAGGCGGTCTTCTCCCGGTCTGCCTCAGCAACGGACACTTGCCAATAGTGACTAGTGAGATCAAGGGTAGAAAAATAATTTGCAGTTCTCAATGCAGCTAGCGATTCCTCTATACGGGGAGTGGTGCCGTCCTTCTTTTTTAACAGGATCAACAGAGCTGCCCAAAGGCTACAACTGTCACGGATAACCCCAGCCGCCTTCATGTTGCTCAACATGTCCTTGGTACACTGGCAATGTGAAGGTGGTATTGGCTTATAGCTCTCTTTGATGGGTGGGTGTGCACCTGTGGGGATGTGATGTTGGACCCCTTTTATTCCCCCAAAATCTAGCGGGCTTCCCACCGGTAACCCGCTCCCCAGCTTGGATGGATGCTGAGGGAGCCCCTTTTGCCCGCAGGCTCTGGCCCTGGGAACTGTAGCCTTGGCGGTGACTGTGCTTCCCTCTACGGTGTGAGCTGTTGCCTTCAATCGGGTCTTGACTGCTGGGAAACCCTGGAGGTTCCTGTCGCTAACGGATTTGACCGGTTTTACGGCGACTCCTAGCCTGGTCGGGGTCCGTAGGCCCTGCCGGATGGTGCTGGCTTCTCTTCACTCCCCGATCTGGTACCGGCGGGCCACCGCCCATCCCCGGTCCGTACGGTTCACTCCAATCAGCCTCTCCTGCAGAAGGTCACCACCATCTGCCAACCTTGCTGAGTGCCCGGGCCACACACCCGGACACGGTCAGTCTCCTTTCCTCTTCACTTCTCTAACTCCAAAACTGATCTCTAATCTGACTCCTTTTCCCGCCTCCAGGACTGTGAACTCCTCGGTGGGTGGGATCAACCGCCTGGCCCACCCCCTGGTGTGGACATCAGCCCCTGGAGGAAGGCAACTAGGATTTGTGTTTAGCTTCGGTGTGCCTAGCCGGAGTGTAGAGTGTGTTGGTGTAGTACCTGTGACGACCTGGCTTGTCCAGGGCGCCACATTCCCCTATAGTAAAATGCAGACCGTCCGCGGGCTGCCCGTCCATCAGCGGTTTTATTTTCACAACTGAAAAAGAATAAAACGGTAAAACATGTAAAAGCATCATAAACATTTTACAACGGTACAGCTTCCGCTCTTCTCCCACCCAAACAACCTGGCCCTGATGCTGCCCCTAAGAAGCGGGCAGCACCCCTTGACCCCAGTCCAGCACCAAGTTGCCCGAGCGGGTTCTGTCTCTTTCAGGGGGCCCACGTCCAAGGGGACCCCTGAACCCCCGGAGGATCGCCACCGGTTACGGTAGTGGCGGGCCTAGGCCATCCCTTTCCTCCAGGCCCATCCTCCCAAATCAGCCTCTCCGGAGGCGGTAACGGTGTCAAGCCAACAAACATTTTTATTTACATTGCACTAAGTTTGTGGTTGCCCTGCAAGTTCTCGGGCTTGTCCGTAAGCAGTTCCTTACGCAATGGTTGCACAGTCCCTACGGGGACAACAGTTGCCGGCAACGGCCGGTTTAATCACGGTTCAATCAGGTAAACTTCTTTGGTTGATCATCTTTACTTATCATTTAAAACTTTCAAACTGGTACACTCAACACATAAAGCCCCCCCTTTTAAAGAGTAGTTTCCCTGTACCTAAGTGGGGGTCTACCTAGTTTGGGGCGAGTGGACCTTCGGGGTCCGGTGTCAGTGGTGACAGGCAGTGGGGCAGAGGGAACAGTCAGTTCCTCCTCCCTGCTATCATGTGGGGCAGGCGGAGGCGTAGGGGAGCTGGGTACAGGTACATCCCTGGGCACTGGCTCGCGGTTAACCGTTTCCATCATTTCTTCATCCACGGGTTGTGGGAACAGTATCACTGGAAGGATCACCGCACCGTTCTGTGTAGGCCAGTCTGCTGGAAAATCACCCATCATGGTGTGGATTACCTCTTTTTCCTTCTCCACTGGACTGGGAACTGGAGCCTCATCCGCTACTCTCAATGCTGGTGGGCACTTCTTCAGGTGGTCTCGGGAAACCGTGGCCAAAGTCCCCCCCTGGTCACGGCTGATCTGGTAGGCCTTCCCATTCTCCCATCCTGTGGGCTGGACTACATACGGGGTTTTTTCCCATTGATCATCCAGCTTGTGGGCCCTTCTTTTCCGCTTCAGCACTACATCCCCAGGTTGGAAGGAACCGGCAGGCGCCTTCTTGTTGAAGCACTGCTCCTGTTGTCCCCGACTCTGGCACAAGTTCTTTTCAACATACTCCTGGACCTGTCGGTACTGTGTCCTCCGCCGAGTGTCCCATTCAGCTGTCGACAGGAGTGCTTCTGAAGCTTCCAAGCCCATTTCCAGATCCACTGGTAGCCGGCCGGGACGAGCTCTCATCAGGTATGCTGGAGTGCATTTCGTAGAGCTGGAAGGGATGTTGTTGTACATATCGACCAGGTCAGGTAGCTTCTCCAGCCACAGGTTCCGCTCTTCCAGTGGTAACGTCTTGAGGAGGCCCAGGACCAAGTGGTTCATCTTTTCACAAATGCCATTGGTTTGGGCGTGGTAAGGCGTGGTCCGGATTTTCTTGCAGCCGTACAACTGGCAGAATTCCTGGAATACCTCTGCTTCAAAGGCCGGACCCTGGTCGGTAAGCACCCTCTCCGGGTACCAATGCGGTCAACAGAAATAAGCCTGGAAAGCCTTAGCAGCGGTGCGGCCGGTTAAGTCCTTAACTGGGACAACCACCAGGAACCTCGAGTAGTGGTCTACGATGGTCAGAGCGTAGGTGTACCCACTTCGGCTGGGGGTGAGCTTTACATGGTCAAGGGCAACCAGCTCCAGCGGTTGGTGTGTAATGATCGGGTGTAGGGGTGCCTTCTGGCTGGCCTCGTCCTTCCTTCTCAATGCGCAAGGGCCACATTCTCGGCACCAGGCCTCCACAGATTCCCGCATTCCACTCCAATAGAACCGCTCTCTTAACAACATCTCTAGCTTCTTCCACCCGAAGTGCACTGCACCATCATGGTATGCTTGCAGGACGGTGGGCACGTTAGCCTGGGGAATCACCAGCTGGCGGATCTTCTCGTGAGTCTTTGGATTAATCAGCTCGCGATACAACTTCCCCTGGTGTAGGTATAGCCGGGTCCGTTCTTGCCACAGACGTTGGGCTTCGGCAGGGGCAGCAGGGTCTATCCCAGCAGAACCCTGTTCCACTAGAGTCTTGACCAGGCGGACAGCAGGTGCCTGGTCCTGAGCTTCCTGCCAGTCCTGTCGGGGCAGCGGATCCAGGTTCACCCGTTGTTGGTAGACGTGCACCTTCTCAGTGAATGGCCGGTGAAATGCAGGCAACTCGATCTCTTCGAGGTCATCATCCTCTGGCCCCTCTTCCGACAGGTGGGGCATCCGGGAGAGTGCATTGGCATTGACGTTGGTACGGCCGGCCCGGTACTTGATGGTGAAATCGTAGTTGGCTAACCTGGTCACCCATCGCTGCTCCAACGCGCCCAGCTTGGCCGTATCTAGATGGGTCAGCAGGTTATTGTCTGTGTACGCGGTGAACTTGGCTGCTGCCAGGTAATGGCGGAACCGCTCGGTGATAGCCCACACCAGTGCCAAGAGCTCAAGCTTGAAGGAGATGTAGTTCTCAGGGTTCCTCTCAGTCGGTCGGAGTTTTCGGCTAGCATAAGCTATTACCTTTTCCCTTCTGTCTTGGACCTGGGATAGAACAGCCCCCAAGCCCACATTGCTGGCGTCGGTGTAGAGGATGAATGGGCGGCTGTAGTCAGGGTACGCTAGGATTTCCTCTCCGGTCAGGGCTGTTCTCAGCTGGCGGAAGGATTCCTCATGCTTTTCTTCCCACACCAATGGGGCTACTAGGGATCTACCACCCTTGGTCTGTCCTACGAGGAGGTCTTGCATGGGGGCAGCCATCTTTGTGTACCCCTTAATGAAGCGACGGTAATATCCCACCAGGCCCAGAAACTGCCTCACTTCCCTCACTGTGGTCGGTCTCGGCCAGTCTTGGATGGCGGTGATCTTCTCGGGGTTGGGGGCGACACCTTCCGCACCAACCACATGTCCTAGGTACTGCACTCTGGGTTTCAGCAGATGACACTTTGAGGGCTTCAACTTCATCCCATACTTGGCAAGGGACGCGAACACCTCGGCTAGGTGCTCCAGGTGGGCTTCATACGTCTGTGAGTACACAATCACATCATCCAAGTACAGCAAAACGGTCCCATAGGCAGTCTTCTCTCGGTCTTCCGGTGCCACGGCCACCTGCCAGTACCCGCTGGTGAGGTCAAGGGTGGAGAAGTAGTTAGCGGTTCTCAGCGAGGCCAGGGACTCTTTGATGCGGGGCAGAGGGTAAGCATCCTTATGCGTTATCTGGTTAATCTTCCGGTAATCCACACACATCCGCATGGTGCCATCCTTCTTCTTAACCAGCACCAACGGAGCGGCCCAGGGACTACAGCTGTCCCTAATAACCCCTGCCTCCTTCATGTTCCTCAACATGTCTTTGGCGCATTGGTAGTGCGCAGGGGGAATAGGCCTGTATCTCTCTTTAATAGGGGAGTGTGTACCGGTAGGGATGTGGTGTTGAACCCCTTTAATCTGCCCAAAATCTAGAGGGTGCTTGCTAAAAACCCGCTCATACTCCTGTACCACCCGGTATACCCCTTCCTTGTGGTGTATGGGGGTATCATCAGTGCCGACATGTAGCTCTCGATACCACTCGCCTAACTCCCCCAGGGATGAGTGGGAACCGGCAGCAGGCGGTGTGACCGGGGGAACGGCTTCATGGATCGTGTGGGGATCTAGAGTGAGCAATTTGGCAAGGGTAGCGTACCGGGTGGTGCATGAATGCACACATATTGGTTTTATAATCTTATTGTATTACTTTATATTCTTATTTCACTTGTGCATATCTCCACCATAATCCTGGCTAAGAAATATAGCTTTTTTTGGGGTACACAGGTAGTAAGGTCTTCTTTCTATTTCTTTAGGGGTGATATAGCCTGGTGGAACTCTAGACCTCTAACATTATATATGCACCCTTTTTCTTTATGGTTCTTGGACACCTTATAACATTCTTCCATACATATATATCTTTCTCATAAATTATAAATAATTAGGCATTTTTATATATTTTATTTACATTTTCATAAATAACTTTTTACAAAGCATGGGGGACATTCTCACATACATATAATTTTCATGTACGCATTCTGAAAATTTACGCATAAACCGTACACACTCCTTTTTGTAACAATTTCTATAACTCATTCGCTGAACTCTCATCCCGGATATTCATTCTTACACCGAATTTCCTGTTATAACACAACATTCATGATTTTTATTCAATTTATTTTTATTTTTTAGGTTTATTAGTAGTGATGAGCGAGTACTAAAAAGCTCGGGTGCTCGAAGCTCGGGCCGAGCCTCCCAAGATACTCGTGTACTCGGCCCGAGCACCGAGCCCAATGTTATCCTATGGGAGACCCGAGTATTTTTGTGAAATGACCACCGGCAGCATGTAGAAACCCTAAAAATGGCACAAAAGTCTCCGAAGAGTGCTCAAATGACATGGCAACAGCATGGGGAAGACCCCTTGAAGCATTTATCACTCAAAAGTCACAGCTGTGAATAATTTTGTCCGCGTTTTACGCCATTTTTACGGACTCACCAGAAAACCTTCCAAAATGACACCAAAATGATTTTTCATAGCGGAAATGTTAAGGGCACATACCCAATAGTGAGATAGAGCTAATGTATGTTACTTTTTGAGATCAATACATGAAAGATTTTACGTAAAACATTGTGTGGCACTCCGATGTCCCTGAGAAGAGACGTACATAAAGGCCTCTGAGTCTAATGTGCCCATTTTGAGGAACTGAGTCTTTGTAGTATTTTCCTTTGCCAGGGCAGTCCAAAATTGTGAGGTTCACCAATGCCCCTGCATACAGACGTGCATGATGGCCTGTAAACCTGAAGTGCCCATTGTAAGGAAGTGGGTCTATTGTAGTATAGCCCTTAGGCAGGGCAGCCAAAAATTGGGAGGCTCCACGTTGTCCCTGGATAGAGACGTGCATGAGGGCCTCAAAACATTAAGTGTCCAGTGTCAGGAAGTGGGTGTATTATAGTATAGCCCTTAGGCAGGGCAGCCAAAAATTGGGAGGCTCCACGTTGTCCCTGGATAGAGACGTGCATGAGGGCCTGTAAACCTGAAGTGCCCATTGGAAGGAAGTGGGTCTTTTGTAGTATAGCCCTTTGGCAGGGCAGCCAAAAATTGGGAGGCTCCACGTTGTCCCTGGATAGAGACGTGCATGAGGGCCTGTAAACCTGAAGTGCCCATTGGAAGGAAGTGGGTCTTTTGTAGTATAGCCCTTTGGCAGGGCAGCCAATAATTGGGAGGCTCCACGTTGTCCCTGGATAGAGACATGCATGAGGGCCTCAAAACATTAAGTGTCCATTGTCAGGAAGTGGGTGTATTATAGTATAGCCCTTAGGCAGGGCAGCCAAAAATTGGGAGGCTCCACGTTGTCCCTGGATAGAGACGTGCATGAGGGCCTGTAAACCTGAAGTGCCCATTGGAAGGAAGTGGGTCTTTTGTAGTATAGCCCTTTGGCAGGGCAGCCAAAAATTGGGAGGCTCCACGTTGTCCCTGGATAGAGACGTGCATGAGGGCCTCAAAACATTAAGTGTCCATTGTCAGGAAGTGGGTGTATTATAGTATAGCCCTTTGGCAGGGCAGCCAAAAATTGGGAGGCTCCACGTTGTCCCTGGATAGAGACGTGCATGAGGGCCTCAAAACATTAAGTGTCCATTGTCAGGAAGTGGGTGTATTATAGTATAGCCCTTAGGCAGGGCAGCCAAAAATTGGGAGGCTCCACGTTGTCCCTGGATAGAGACGTGCATGAGGGCCTCAAAACATTAAGTGTCCATTGTCAGGAAGTGGGTCTTTTGTAGTATAGCCCTTTGGCAGGGCAGCCAAAAATTGGGAGGCTCCACGTTGTCCCTGGATAGAGACGTGCATGAGGGCCTCAAAACATTAAGTGTCCATTGTCAGGAAGTGGGTGTATTATAGTATAGCCCTTAGGCAGGGCAGCCAAAAATTGGGAGGCTCCACGTTGTCCCTGGATAGAGACGTGCATGAGGGCCTCAAAACATTAAGTGTCCATTGTCAGGAAGTGGGTCTTTTGTAGTATAGCCCTTTGGCAGGGCAGCCAAAAATTGGGAGGCTCCACGTTGTCCCTGGATAGAGACGTGCATGAGGGCCTCAAAACATTAAGTGTCCATTGTCAGGAAGTGGGTGTATTATAGTATAGCCCTTTGGCAGGGCAGCCAAAAATTGGGAGGCTCCACGTTGTCCCTGCATAGAGACGTGCATGAGGGCCTCAAAACATTGTTCCCATTGCAAAGGAGCGGGTCTCCTGTCGTTGTAATGTCCATTCTGCAAAGAATGGGCGAAAAAATTTACCACTGGGGGTATACCTGAAACAAAGGCCTAACTCTTGTAACGGTCATCATGGTGGCGCATGAGGAGAAGGAGGAGCAGTCCAGCGATTATCCAAAGTCCAGAAGTGTGTACCCATGGGTGACTGGAGGTACATGGCAAATTCCCGTTACAAACTTTAAATTCCGCTCTCATTTGCTGGTGGTGTGGTGAAGTCTGGCCCAATCCAACCCTTGTTCATCTTGATCAGAGTCAGCCTGTCAGCATTTTCAGTTGACAGGCGGGTGCGTTTATCTGTAATGATTCCACCTGCGGCACTAAAAACACGCTCTGACAAAACGCTAGCGGCAGGGCAGGCCAGGACTTCCAAGGCGTAGAGAGCCAATTCATGCCACGTGTCCACCTTGGATACCCAATAATTGTAAGGCACAGAGGAATGTCGGAGTACAGTTGTTCGATCTGCAAGGTACTCCTTGAGCATCTGGGCAAACTTAGGATTTCTTGTGGCACTACCCCGCACCTCAGGGGCTGTGGTACGTGAGGGGCTGAGAAAACTGTCCCACATCTTAAAGACTGTTCCCCTACCTCTGGCGGATTGGACTTGTGCCTCTCTCGGCTGTACGCCTTGGTTGTCCACTGATTCCTGACCTATGCCGCTAGCGTTTTGTGAGGGGAATGCTTTGCCTACTTCCGTGACTATGGCCTTCCGGAACTGCTGCATTTTGGTTGACCTCTCCGCCTCGGGAATAAGAGACATAAAGTTCTCCTTGTAGCGTGGGTCTAACAGTGTTACCAACCAGTAATGATTGTCGGCCAAGATGTTCTTAACGCGAGGGTCACGAGACAGGCAGCTTACCATAAAGTCAGCCATGTGCGCCAGACTCTTAACAGCCAGGACTTCAGTAGCCTGACCAACACGTTGACTGAACATGCTGTCCTCCTCCTCCTCCTCCTCCTCCTCCTCATCTACCCTGTCCTCTGGCCAGCCACGCTGAACCGAGGATATGACTGGTGTGCATGTCATATCCTCAATTTGGCCGGAGATTTGCTCCATGTCTTCATCCTCCTCCTCGTCATAGTCCTCCACTGCACGTTGTGATGAGACGAGGCTGGGCTGTGTGTTATCACCCACACCCACTACTGTTTCTTGCTGCAACTCATCGCGCTCCGCCTGCAATGCATCATGTTTGGTTTTGAGCAGAGACCGTTTTAGAAGGCAGAGTAGCGGTATGGTGACGCTAATAATGGCGTCATCACCACTCACCATCTTGGTGGAGTCCTCAAAGTTTTGGAGGATGGTACATAGGTCGGACATCCATCTCCACTCCTCAGGTGTTATGTGTGGAGTTTGACCCATTTCCCGACGGCTTAGGTGATGCAGGTACTCAACAACTGCCCTCTTCTGCTCACATATCCTGACCAACATGTGCAGAGTTGAATTCCAACGCGTGGGGACATCACACACCAGTCTGTGAGCCGGAAGATGCAAACTGCGCTGAAAGCCGGCAAGGCCGGCTGAAGCAGTAGGTGACTTTCGAAAATGTGCAGACAGGCGGCGAACTTTTACCAGCAGATCAGACAGCTCTGGGTATGACTTTAGAAACCGCTGAACCACGAGGTTGAGCACATGGGCCACGCATGGAACATGTGTCAGCTGGCCTCGCCTCAAAGCCGCCACCAGGTTCCGGCCATTGTCACACACGACCTTTCCTGGCTTTAGGTTCAGAGGTGTGAGCCAGTGATCTGCCTGCTGTTTCAGAGCTGTCCACAGCTCTTCTGCATTGTGGGGTTTGTCACCTATGCAGATTAGCTTCAGCACAGCCTGTTGCCGCTTCGCCGAGGCAGTGCTGCAGTGCTTCCAGCTTGGGACTGGTGTGGAGGGTACAGTGGATGAGGATGCGCAGGAGCAGGAGGAGGCTGAAGAGCATGACATTCCGGAGCTGTAGAGTGTGGGTGAAACACTGACTGAGGTAGGGCCTGCAAACCTTGGTGTGGGAAGGACGTGTTCCGTCCCTCGCTCAGACTGGGTCCCAGCTTCCACAATAATAACCCAGTGTGCCGTCAACGAGATGTAGCGGCCTTGCCCACAAGCACTTGTCCACGTGTCTGTGGTTAGGTGGACTTTGGGTGAAACAGCGTTGTTCAGGGCACGTGTGATGTTTTGTGACACGTGGTTATGCAACGCGGGGACGGCACACCGGGAGAAATAGTGGCGACTGGGGACCGAGTAACGTGGGACAGCTGCCGCCATCAGGTCGCGGAATGCTTCTGTCTCCACCAGCCTAAAAGGCAACATTTCCAGCGCAAGCAGTCGCGAAATGTTAGCATTTAGAACTGTGGCATGTGGGGTGTTGGCAGTGTATTTGCGCCTGCGTTCAAAGGTTTGCTGAATGGATAACTGAACGCTGCGCTGGGACAAGGACGTGCTTGATGATGGTGTTATTTCTGAGTAGGCAACTGCAGGTGCAGGACCGGAGGAGGCTTGTTCGCAGGCAGCATGGACAGGGGATTGGCTCGCATGCACAACCAGCGAAGACGTAGCAGTGACATTAGCAAGCACTGCTCCTCGACTCTGTTGTACTTCCCACAAAGTCGGGTGCTTGGCTGACATGTGCCTGATCATGCTGGTGGTGGTCAGGCTGCTAGTTTTGGTACCCCTGCTGATGCTGGCACGGCAGGTGTTGCAAATGGCCTTTTTAGAATCATCTGGATCCAACTTAAAAAACTGCCAGACTCGGGAAGACCTAACATTTGTACAGGCACCTTGTGTCGTGTTGTTGTTCCGGGGAACGGTTGCCTGACTTCTGCCTGGAGCCACCACCCTGCTTCTTACTGCCTGTTGGGATGCTACGCCTCCCTCCCCCTGTGCACTGCTGTCCTCGCTCTGCATATCCTCCTGCCAGGTTGGGTCAGTTACTGGATCATCCACCACGTCGTCTTCCTCTTCCGCACCCTGCTCCTCCTCCTGACTTCCTGACAATTGTGTCTCATCATCGTCCACCCCTTGTTGAGACACGTTGCCAACTTCGTGAGAACGTGGCTGCTCAAATATTTGGCCATCTGTACATACGATCTCCTCATGACCCACTTCAACATGAGCTGGCGAGAGGCCAGAATGTGCGAATGGAAACGTGAACAGCTCTTCCGAGTGTCCAAGTGTGGGATCATTAATGTCCGAGGACGTGTACTCAGCCTTGTGGTAGGAAGGAGGATCAGGTTCTGAAATGTGCGGTGCAGTATCACGGCTACTGACACTTGACCGTGTGGAAGACAGAGTGTTTGTGGTGGTGCCAATCTGACTGGAAGCATTATCCGCTATCCAACTAACAACCTGTTGACACTGGTCTTGGTTCAAGAGCGGTGTACTGCTGCGGTCCCCAAGAATTTGGGACAGGACGTGCGAGCGACTAGATGTGGCCCTTTGTTGTGGCAAAATTAGAGCTTGCCCACGACCTCGGCCTCTGCCTGCACCACCATCACGTCCACTTCCTTGTTCCTTGCCAACGCCCTTGCGCATTTTGCAATGCTGTGCTGACGTGTATTCACTAGACTTGGGCGTTATATCAAAGTTTGTGCAAATTGTGTACCTGTACGCTGCCACCGACAGGCACACACGTGCGGTTTTTAAATGCAAGCACGGACGCACTAAGAACCTAACAGGTTTTAGGAGCAAAAATTAATGATGAGAACTCTGACACTATCAGCCAGTGCTGACTGACGTGTATTATACACTACACTTGTGCGTTATATAATAGTTTGGTAAAAACGCACACAAGTGCACCTGTACGCTGCCACCGACAGGCACACACGTGCGGTTTTTAAATGCAAGCACGGACGCACTAAGAACCTAACAGGTTTTAGGAGCAAAAATTAATGACGAGAACTCTGACACTATCAGCCACTGCTGACTGACGTGTATTATACACTACACTTGTGCGTTATATAATAGTTTGGTAAAAACGCACACAAGTGCACCTGTACGCTGCCACCGACAGGCACACACGTGCGGTTTTTAAATGCAAGCACGGACGCACTAAGAACCTAACAGGTTTTAGGAGCAAAAATTAATGACGAGAACTCTGACACTATCAGCCACTGCTGACTGACGTGTATTATACACTACACTTGTGCGTTATATAATAGTTTGGTAAAAACGCACACAAGTGCACCTGTACGCTGCCACCGACAGGCACACACGTGCGGTTTTTAAATGCAAGCACGGACGCACTAAGAACCTAACACAGGTTTTAGGAGCAAAAATTAATGACGAGAACTCTGACACTATCAGCCACTGCTGACTGACGTGTATTATACACTACACTTGTGCGTTATATAATAGTTTGGTAAAAACGCACACAAGTGCACCTGTACGCTGCCACCGACAGGCACACACGTGCGGTTTTTAAATGCAAGCACGGACGCACTAAGAACCTAACAGGTTTTAGGAGCGACAATTGCTGAGAAGTCTGACACTATCAGGACTGTTTTAGACTGTGTACACCAGCCCCAGATATGATGAAGGCTGGTATACGGTCACCACTAGGAATGGCTATATACCCTGCCTGCCTGCCTGCCTGCCTGTATACTGCTACAATAGTCCTGACAAGGACTCTTTTGGTCACTAGCCTGTATTCCAACCTGGCTATACCCTGCCTGTATACAGCAACAATAGTCCTGAGAAGGACTCTGCTACTGTACTCCGACCTGGCTATACCCTGCCTGCCTGTATACAACTAGAATAGTCCTGAGAAGGACTTTTGGTCACACTGTTTGCAGCCCTGCTACGGAAATAGCTATAAAGGGCCGCAAACCTTTCCCTGAAGTAGCGACCCTCTCCCTGCACTGACTGTCTGGATAGCTGTGAGCAGAGCACAGCGCGCCCGCCGGTATAAAGGCTCGGTCACGCTGTGCAGGCCGGCCAATCACTGCAATTCCACAACTAACAGGGCTGTGGCATTGCAGTGGTCTGCCAGCCAATCCCTGCATGAGGGCTGGCTCTCAAAAGAGCGCCAACATGCAGGGATGAAGACCACGAGTACAGCACGAGTATCGCGAGATTACTCGGTCCCCGTCGAGTAGACCGAGTACAGTGATACTCGTGCGAGTACCGAGTAGTAACAAGCATGCTCGCTCATCACTATTTATTAGTAAAATGGCTTACACTCCCCTTTTTTCCACTTTTTTCTTCACTACTTTTATAAAGAAATTTTTCCTTTCTTTATTCTTAATGCAATTTTATATAGCAACACCACCATTTTTTGCCACGAACATAATTTTTCTTGTCCGTCATCCCGTTCACCCTTACAGGGTTGTGGACAGATGCACTTGTCACTACACTTCTAAGACTCAATACAGGGTCTGGAGCTCAATGCTCCCTTTTTGGTTTTTTTTTCTTCTTTTTTTTCTTTTTTTCATTTTGTCCTTCTTCTTCTTCTTTTTCTGATTTTTGTCTCAAAAAGCTGATGAAATTTGAAACACTATACCCCAGTGATTTTATAAATGTTTCTCAATATATCACTTGAGAACTTTTATGGCCGGTATTGTAACAGTTGACCATCCCGGCAGTATTTGAAATACAGCAGTCAGTCCTCTGACGTAGCTCCATATGTGTATATATAGAGGTTCTTCCTCCTTTGATTGCATACTGTTCTTTTTTTGCCCTGATGAAGGAGACAGTGATCTCTGAAACACATTGACCGGAAAAAAGAATAAAGAGATGAAATAATTAACATCAGTTTCCTTTGGTGACAGCGCGGCACGCACCCGATTTTCCTCCTATACGTTATTGCTCTTCTACTAGG
Organism: Anomaloglossus baeobatrachus; assembly: GCF_048569485.1. Lineage (NCBI taxonomy): Eukaryota > Metazoa > Chordata > Amphibia > Anura > Aromobatidae > Anomaloglossus > Anomaloglossus baeobatrachus. Next base: position 331,239 of record NW_027441994.1, on the reverse strand, counting down.
GGCTGCGGCTGTCGCCATTTGTAACGTGCATTTAGGGGTTGTGACTGGCACAACCTTAATAGGTGAGTGCAACTACTATTAATTATTTGTTACCTTACCAGGTAAGACCCTAATTTGTGCGTCTGCTCCAGAGTTATTTCCCTGATTATTAATATCTGACAGGCAGTGATTGATCCTGCATTCTCACCTTCCTCTCTGTTGCACATTCTTATTGTTCCTATATGCTCTCTATTTCCATCAGACTTTTTTTGTCCTTCGGTGGGGCTCTAACATATGTGCACCATTTATTATTTATTTTTATGGATTCCTTTCTTTTTTCATGCTAGCGTTCATTATGCAGTAGTCATTCATGATATATCTTATATTTGTGAATCCATTAGGGCTCTATATGTCTGGTGCATCACATTGGGTCTTTTCAGTGCACAATAGGCACCTTTTTCTGTTATGCTCTGCTGCCACCTTATGGACATCCTATCAGTGATGCCAGAAAAAAATGGACATGTCTCCGTGCAGCAATCACGGACACGCGGGTACGCCGCACGGAGACACGTGCAGTGAAAAATCACTGATGTGTGAGCAGACCCATTCATTATAATGGATCTGCGTATCTCAGTGATTCTGTTATGTTTAAAAAAAAGCACAAACGTACCAGAATCACTGACGTGTGAAACAGGCCTTATAGTGTTTTGATTTATGTATGTATTATACAACTTCTGTGGATCTTGTATGAGTGACTTTTCTTCATTTTATTGGATTGTTTTAAAATATTGAAATAAAGTCACGCTTCCTATGCATCCTTTTGTATTCTGATTGGCTACTATAATACAGTTTTTAGGCACTGAGATCGATACCAGAGGCATGGTCTTCCGCTTACCAGAGGATAAGCTCAAAAGGCTAAGGGACATAATAGAAGGGTTTAGTGCTGTTAATAAGGTGGCATTAAGATAAATGAAATATATCTTCTCGGTCTTCTCGTTTTCTTGCTGAGTTGTGCCAATGGACAGAGTTTTTTCTAGACATTTGCTATTGGAAACTCAGGGAACCAAAGCTCCTGGATAGAGTTGAGCGCGGTTCGTGGTTCGTGGTTCTCCAGTTCTAGGCTCGAGTGATTTTGGGGCATGTTCTAGATCGAACTAGAACTCGAGCTTTTTGCAAAAGCTCGATAGTTCTAGAAACGTTCGAGAACGGTTCTAGCAGCCAAAAAACAGCTAAATCATAGCTTGGTTTCTGCTGTAATAGTGTAAGTCACTCTGTGAATCAAACTATTATCACATTTCAGTGTATAGTGTGCGTGAACAGCGCCTTCAGATCACTGCTGTTTCTATAATGGCGATCGCCATTTTTTTTTTTTTTTTCTTGTCTTCCTTCCCTAAGTGCGCGCGTCTTGTGGGGCGGGCCAGCATGTCAGCCAATCACAGACACACACACAGCTAAGTTGACTTTGAGCCAGAGAAACAACGGCATGTGTGATAGGATCTGCATGTCACATGTCCCTGCATTATAAAACCGGACATTTTCTTCACGGACGCCATTATCTGCCTTCTGCGTCTTTGGTGTCAGACATCACTGTCGCAGCTCCGTCCTCCTGAGTCCTATAGCCGATACAGCTGTATGCGCTGCATACACAGCGTTAGACAGCATAGGGAGAGCACTTTATAGCAGTCCTTTTAAGGGCTCAAACCGGCAGGGTCAGAGAGCCATAGGTGACAGGTCCTGCAAACAGCAACAGCATCTGTGTAGCCAAGGTCAGGGATTTCCTCCCTGCATTTCACCATTAGGAGGGAACAGAAAGGCAGGCTTCCATTCCTCTACCCAGAGCACCACAATCCTGCCACTGTACCCTCCTGTCCTCTGCACACTCCAACTCATTATAACTAAGCCATTATACTAGCAAACACTCAGTGTACCTAGTGGCATCCTATCTGTGGCTATTGGACTTTGCTATAGTCCCACTAGTGCAAAGACATTTGCAGAGCACGTCTGCCTGCATTGCACACTCCAACTTTTTTAAACTAAGCAATTTTACTAGCAAACACTCAGTGTACCTAGTGGCATCCTATACGTGGCTATTGGACTTTGCTATAGTCCCACTAGTGCCAAGACATTTGCAGAGCGCATCTGCCTGCGTTGTACACTCCAACTAATTTTAACTTAGCCATTATACTAGCAAACACTCAGTGTACCTAGTGGCATCCTATACGTGGCTATTGGACTTTGCTATAGTCCCACTAGTGCCAAGACATTTGCAGAGCGCATCTGCCTGCGTTGCACACTCCAACTAATTATAAGTAAGCCATTATACTAGCAAACACTCAGTGTACCTAGTGGCATCCTATCTGTGGCTATTGGACTTTGCTATAGTCCCACTAGTGCCAAGACATTTGCAGAGCGCAGAGCGCATCTGCCTGCGTTGCACACTCCAACTAATTATAAGTAAGCCATTATACTAGCAAACACTCAGTGTACCTAGTGGCATCCTATACGTGGCTATTGGACCTTGCTATAGTCCCACTAGTGCCAAGACATTTGCAGAGCGCATCTGCCTGCGTTGCACACTCCAACTAATTATAAGTAAGCCATTATACTAGCAAACACTCAGTGTACCTAGTGGCATTCTATACGTGGCTATTGGACCTTGCTATAGTCCCACTAGTGCCAAGACATTTGCAGAGCGCATCTGCCTGCGTTGCACACTCCAACTAATTATAAGTAAGCCATTATACTAGCAAACACTCAGGGAACCTAGTGGCATCCTATCTGTGGCTATTTGACTTTGCTATAGTCCCACTAGTGCCAAGACATTTGCAGAGCGCATCTGCCTGCGTTGCACACTCCAACTAATTATAAGTAAGCCATTATACTAGCAAACACTCAGTGTACCTAGTGGCATCCTATACGTGGCTATTGGACCTTGCTATAGTCCCACTAGTGCCAAGACATTTGCAGAGCGCATCTGCCTGCGTTGCACACTCCAACTAATTATAAGTAAGCCATTATACTAGCAAACACTCAGTGTACCTAGTGGCATCCTATACGTGGCTATTGGACCTTGCTATAGTCCCACTAGTGCCAAGACATTTGCAGAGCGCATCTGCCTGCGTTGCACACTCCAACTAATTATAAGTAAGCCATTATACTAGCAAAAACTCAGTGTACCTAGTGGCATCCTATCTGTGGCTATTGGACTTTGCTATAGTCCCACTAGTGCAAAGACATTTGCAGAGCACGTCTGCCTGCATTGCACACTCCAACTTTTTTAAACTAAGCAATTTTACTAGCAAACACTCAGTGTACCTAGTGGCATCCTATATGTGGCTATTGGACTTTGCTATAGTCCCACTAGTGCCAAGACATTTGCAGAGCGCATCTGCCTGCGTTGCACACTCCAACTAATTTTAACTTAGCCATTATACTAGCAAACACTCAGTGTACCTAGTGGCATCCTATACGTGGCTATTGGACTTTGCTATAGTCCCACTAGTGCCAAGACATTTGCAGAGCGCATCTGCCTGCGTTGCACACTCCAACTAATTATAAGTAAGCCATTATACTAGCAAACACTCAGTGTACCTAGTGGCATCCTATACGTGGCTATTGGACCTTGCTATAGTCCCACTAGTGCCAAGACATTTGCAGAGCGCATCTGCCTGCGTTGCACACTCCAACTAATTATAAGTAAGCCATTATACTAGCAAACACTCAGTGTACCTAGTGGCATCCTATACGTGGCTATTGGACTTTGCTATAGTCCCACTAGTGCCAAGACATTTGCAAAGCGCATCTGCCTGCGTTGCACACTCCAACTAATTATAAGTAAGCCATTATACTAGCAAACACTCAGTGTACCTAGTGGCATCCTATACGTGGCTATTGGACCTTGCTATAGTCCCACTAGTGCCAAGACATTTGCAGAGCGCATCTGCCTGCGTTGCACACTCCAACTAATTATAAGTAAACGATTATACTAGCAAACACTCAGTGTACCTAGTGGCATCCTATCTGTGGCTATTGGACTTTGCTATAGTCCCACTAGTGCCAAGACATTTGCAGAGCGCATCTGCCTGCGTTGCACACTCCAACTAATTATAAGTAAGCCATTATACTAGCAAACACTCAGTGTACCTAGTGGCATCCTATACGTGGCTATTGGACTTTGCTATAGTCCCACTAGTGCCAAGACATTTGCAGAGCGCATCTGCCTGCGTTGCACACTCCAACTAATTATAAGTAAGCCATTATACTAGCAAACACTCAGTGTACCTAGTGGCATCCTATACGTGGCTATTGGACTTTGCTATAGTCCCACTAGTGCCAAGACATTTGCAGAGCGCATCTGCCTGCGTTGCACACTCCAACTAATTTTAACTTAGCCATTATACTAGCAAACACTCAGTGTACCTAGTGGCATCCTATACGTGGCTATTGGACTTTGCTATAGTCCCACTAGTGCCAAGACATTTGCAGAGCGCATCTGCCTGCGTTGCACACTCCAACTCATTATAACTAAGTTGCATTGTCAGGGATATTTATTCTTTATTATTCTGCTGTTAATAAAGCTAGACCACCACTGCAATCTTCACCACCTCTCAATTTTTACTACCACATTTTCAGTCCACAATCTTGTCGCAATCAACATGAGTGGCAAAATGACAGATGCTGGTGGAAAGGGGAAGAGGCGTGGTGGAAAAGGCAAAAAAGGTTTTGTCTGTGGGGAAAGTGCAGCAGCACTGAATACACGTTCAGAGACAACGCTGGCAGCTGGACACGACAAAATCTCCAAGGCGTAACTGGAGAGCTCTGGCCATTTTTCTAGGTTTGAAGCCCAAAAGGAGCAAGGCTCCAGTTGCACAGTCATGGCATCGATGTTCATTTGGAGATACTCCTGTATCATCCTCTCCAGCCGTTGAGTATGTGTCAGACTTGTTGTCTCTGGTGGCCTTGCAAAAGAGGGTCTAAAAAAATTATGAAAAGATTCCATAAAATTGCTGTTACCGGCACCAGATACGGTCCTACTGGTACGGGTAGACTGTTGAAGATGACGAGACCGTCCCATGTTTGTCAAGTTACAACTGGGAGATTCCCTCCCTGCACCTGCACGGTTGTTTGGTGGAAAAGCCGAGCTAAGATCGAGTAACAGCTTCTGCTGATACTCCTGCATACGTGCGTCCCTTTCTATGGCTGGAATTATGTCACAAAATTTGGACTTGTACCGGGGATCTAATAGTGTGGCAATCCAGTAGTCATCATCACTTCTAATTTTGACAATACGACTGTCATGTTGGAGGTAGTGCAACAAAAAGGCACTCATGTGTCTTGCGCAGCCATGCGGACCAAGTCCACGCTGTGTTTGTGGCATAGAGGTGCTACCCGTTCTTTCTTCCTCTGACATCTCCCCCCAACCTCTTTCAACTGAAATTTGACCAAGGTCTCCCTCATCCGCTGAGTCTTCCATGTCCATGGACAGTTCGTCCTCCATTTCTTCATGTTCTCCTGCACCTTGCTCAACATTTCGCCTGCTACTATGCGCCCTTGTCGATCCCTGTTCCCCATGGTCCCATGCCTGCTGCGTTGGTGATGATGAACGTCTGGACCTTGGTGATGTTGTTGTCCCTTGCGCATATGAATCCTCCTGTAGTTCCTCCCCTTCATGTTGTCCCACCCCCTGACTCCGAATAGTGTTTAGCGTGTGCTCCAGCATGTAAATGACTGGAATCGTCATGCTGATAATGGCATTGTCAGAGCTAAACATATTCGTCGCCATGTCGAAACTGTGCAGAAGGGTGCATAGGTCCTTGATCTGAGACCACTCCATCAGGGTGATCTGCCCCACCTCTGCATCTCGTTGGCCCAGGCTATACGTCATGACGTATTGCACCAGGGCTCTGCGGTGCTGCCACAGTCGCTGTAACATGTGGAGAGTTGAATTCCAGCGTGTCGCCACATCGCATTTCAGGCGATGAACCGGCAGGCCGAAAGACTTCTGGAGCGATGCAAGTCGCTCTGCTGCGGCGCTTGAACGGCGGAAGTGAGCTGACAGTTTTCGTGCCCTGTTCAGAAGGCCATCTAGGCCGGGATAGTGTGTTAAAAATTGCTGGACGACAAGGTTCAACACGTGAGCCATACAAGGTACGTGTGTCACAATGCCCAGGCGAAGTGCCGCACCCAGGTTTGCAGCATTGTCGCACACGGCCTTACCAGGCTGCAGGTTGAGTGGAGACAACCATTTATTAAACTCGGACCGCAGAGCTGACCACAACTCCTCAGCTGTGTGACTCTTATTCCCAAGACATGTCAAGCTAAAGACCGCCTGATGCCGTTGCGCTCTGCTGCCAGCATAGTAATGAGGCGTGCGTGATTCCTTCTGCGCAGTGAGAACGCTGGTGGCCTGACCAGGCAGGCTTGGGGCGGAGGTGGAGGACCCAGATGAGGTGGAGGATGCAGAAGCTGTGGCGGAACTTGGACAGACAGAGGATTGACACACAAGTCGTGGGGACGGCAAGACTTGTGCAGCAGACCCTTCACCATCTATCACCATAGTTACCCAGTGCCCAGTCAGCGACATGTAACGTCCCTGTCCATGCTTACTGGTCCAAGTATCGGTGGTGAAATGCACCCGTTCACACACAGAGTTTCTCAAGGAAGCGGTGATGTTGTGTGCGACATGCTGGTGTAGCACGGGCACACCTTTCTTAGAGAAGTAGTGGCGACTAGGCATCTGGTACTGGGGCACAGCGACAGACATAAGGTCTCTAAAATCCTGTGTGTCCACTAGGCGGAAAGGCAGCATTTCGGTAGCCAACAGCTTACAGAGGGATAGAGTCAACCTCTTAGCTTTGTCATGGGTCGGAGGAAGTGGCCTTTTATTTGACCACATCTGAGGGACAGAGATCTGGCTGCTGTGTGTAGACGGTGTTGAGTAGGGTGTCCCTGGAAAAATGCAGGTTTGTGAGGAAAGTGCAGGCGGAGACATGATGTTGCCTTCATCCAACGTTGGTGCTATCGATGTCTGAGAGAGCTGTACACACTCACTTGTTTCCCCTTCCAAACCAACTGACGACCTTACAAGCAAACTGCCTGTTGCGGTTACAGTGGTGGAAGTTTGGCGTGGAAAAACAGGTGTGACAGCTGTCCCCACAGTCCTAGAAGATGAAGAGCGCGCGGATGCACTGGAAGGGGCGGGCGGTGGATGGTTCGCTCTTGCAGCATTGCAGCACAGTGAGCTTCCCACCGGGACCTATGATATTTATTCATGTGACGATTCATGGAAGAAGTTGTCAAACTGCTGAGGTTTTGACCTCTACTAAGAGAATCATGACAAATTTTACATATCACATGATTTGGGCGATCTTTTTCTATGTCAAAAAAGGACCAGGCTAGGCAAGGCTTAGAGGCCATGCGACCTGTTGATCCACCCCGAATAATGCTCATAGGCAGAGTGGTGGCTGAGGATGCAGTTGTAGACGTGCTACCAGTGCTCCGACTCTGTCCAGGAAGGCGCAAGGTAACTTCGTCGTCGGTTGCATCCTCCTCCACCGCCTCTGTTGACCTCCTCGAGTGCCTGACTGGGGGTTGACAGTAGGTGGGATCTAGAACTTCATCATCAATTGTTGTGTTTGCACTCCCCTCCCCCTCAGACCGAGCCTCTTCTTGCCCTGACCGAATATTTAAGTTGTCATCCCAATCGGGTATCTGCGTCTCATCTTCATCAGTATGTTCCTCATTGTCTATAACCACAGGTGTTACAGTTTGTGACAAAGGGTCAACATTATGCTCAGAATCTTGGTCCTCACAGCCTGAATCAGAGTCACAAAGGTTCTGGGCATCACTGCAGACCATTTCCTGTTCTGTACTCACTGTAGCTTGGGAGCAGACCTCTGATTCCCAGGCTATAGTGTGACTGAACAGCTCTGCAGACTCAGCCATCTCAGTTCCACCATACTGTGCAGGGCTGATGGAGACTTCAGAGCTGGGAGAAATCAAGTGTGATTGGGATGACAACTCAGAGGACTGGTGTTTTTTGGATGCGGTACTTGAAGTGGCTGAGAGGGCACTTGTTGGACCACTTGAGATCCATTCAAGCATTTTCCTTTTTTGCCCATCATCTACCTTTCTTCCTGTTGTTCGTGTCCGTAAAAAAGGGAGCACATCGGATTGTCCACGGTAAGTAGTAGACATCTTACTTTTGCTGGTAGATGGTCTATCTTCAGCAGATGATAATGGAGCTTTGCCACTTTCCCCACAGACAAAACCTTTTTTGCCTTTTCCACCACGCCTCTTCCCCTTTCCACCAGCATCTGTCATTTTGCCACTCATGTTGATTGCGACAAGATTGTGGACTGAAAATGTGGTAGTAAAAATTGAGAGGTGGTGAAGATTGCAGTGGTGGTCTAGCTTTATTAACAGCAGAATAATAAAGAATAAATATCCCTCACAATGCAACTTAGTTATAATGAGTTGGAGTGTGCAACGCAGGCAGATGCGCTCTGCAAATGTCTTGGCACTAGTGGGACTATAGCAAAGTCCAATAGCCACGTATAGGATGCCACTAGGTACACTGAGTGTTTGCTAGTATAATGGCTAAGTTAAAATTAGTTGGAGTGTGCAACGCAGGCAGATGCGCTCTGCAAATGTCTTGGCACTAGTGGGACTATAGCAAAGTCCAATAGCCACGTATAGGATGCCACTAGGTACACTGAGTGTTTGCTAGTATAATGGCTTACTTATAATTAGTTGGAGTGTGCAACGCAGGCAGATGCGCTCTGCAAATGTCTTGGCACTAGTGGGACTATAGCAAAGTCCAATAGCCACGTATAGGATGCCACTAGGTACACTGAGTGTTTGCTAGTATAATGGCTAAGTTAAAATTAGTTGGAGTGTGCAACGCAGGCAGATGCGCTCTGCAAATGTCTTGGCACTAGTGGGACTATAGCAAAGTCCAATAGCCACGTATAGGATGCCACTAGGTACACTGAGTGTTTGCTAGTATAATGGCTTACTTATAATTAGTTGGAGTGTGCAACGCAGGCAGATGCGCTCTGCAAATGTCTTGGCACTAGTGGGACTATAGCAAAGTCCAATAGCCACGTATAGGATGCCACTAGGTACACTGAGTGTTTGCTAGTATAATGGCTTACTTATAATTAGTTGGAGTGTGCAACGCAGGCAGATGCGCTCTGCAAATGTCTTGGCACTAGTGGGACTATAGCAAAGTCCAATAGCCACAGATAGGATGCCACTAGGTACACTGAGTGTTTGCTAGTATAATGGCTTACTTATAATTAGTTGGAGTGTGCAACGCAGGCAGATGCGCTCTGCAAATGTCTTGGCACTAGTGGGACTATAGCAAGGTCCAATAGCCACGTATAGGATGCCACTAGGTACACTGAGTGTTTGCTAGTATAATGGCTTACTTATAATTAGTTGGAGTGTGCAACGCAGGCAGATGCGCTCTGCAAATGTCTTGGCACTAGTGGGACTATAGCAAAGTCCAATAGCCACGTATAGGATGACACTAGGTACACTGAGTGTTTGCTAGTATAATGGCTTACTTATAATTAGTTGGAGTGTGCAACGCAGGCAGATGCGCTCTGCAAATGTCTTGGCACTAGTGGGACTATAGCAAGGTCCAATAGCCACGTATAGGATGCCACTAGGTACACTGAGTGTTTGCTAGTATAATGGCTAAGTTAAAATTAGTTGGAGTGTGCAACGCAGGCAGATGCGCTCTGCAAATGTCTTGGCACTAGTGGGACTATAGCAAAGTCCAATAGCCACGTATAGGATGCCACTAGGTACACTGAGTGTTTGCTAGTAAAATTGCTTAGTTTAAAAAAGTTGGAGTGTGCAATGCAGGCAGACGTGCTCTGCAAATGTCTTTGCACTAGTGGGACTATAGCAAAGTCCAATAGCCACAGATAGGATGCCACTAGGTACACTGAGTTTTTGCTAGTATAATGGCTTACTTATAATTAGTTGGAGTGTGCAACGCAGGCAGATGCGCTCTGCAAATGTCTTGGCACTAGTGGGACTATAGCAAGGTCCAATAGCCATGTATAGGATGCCACTAGGTACACTGAGTGTTTGCTAGTATAATGGCTTACTTATAATTAGTTGGAGTGTGCAACGCAGGCAGATGCGCTCTGCAAATGTCTTGGCACTAGTGGGACTATAGCAAGGTCCAATAGCCACGTATAGGATGCCACTAGGTACACTGAGTGTTTGCTAGTATAATGGCTTACTTATAATTAGTTGGAGTGTGCAACGCAGGCAGATGCGCTCTGCAAATGTCTTGGCACTAGTGGGACTATAGCAAGGTCCAATAGCCACGTATAGGATGCCACTAGGTACACTGAGTGTTTGCTAGTATAATGGCTTACTTATAATTAGTTGGAGTGTGCAACGCAGGCAGATGCGCTCTGCAAATGTCTTGGCACTAGTGGGACTATAGCAAAGTCCAATAGCCACAGATAGGATGCCACTAGGTACACTGAGTGTTTGCTAGTATAATGGCTTACTTATAATTAGTTGGAGTGTGCAACGCAGGCAGATGCGCTCTGCAAATGTCTTGGCACTAGTGGGACTATAGCAAGGTCCAATAGCCACGTATAGGATGCCACTAGGTACACTGAGTGTTTGCTAGTATAATGGCTTACTTATAATTAGTTGGAGTGTGCAACGCAGGCAGATGCGCTCTGCAAATGTCTTGGCACTAGTGGGACTATAGCAAGGTCCAATAGCCACGTATAGGATGCCACTAGGTACACTGAGTGTTTGCTAGTATATATGGCAAAATTATAGATGGAAAGGGAGAAGGGGAGGGGGGGAGAGAGGAGGCTGTAATTGACTACAAGGGTATGAGTTATGAGTGATCATAGGGATAGTGTTACATAAGTGGAAATACCTATGGAGGACCGGATGTGTAAGCGCATACCTTATACAAACCTATAGAGTGCTGATGGGTGAGAGTGTGATGTTAGATATAAGACATCCTATAGTGAATAGTGAGCCGTAATCAAGTGCAACAGGGATATTTCACGTGACTATGGGAACATGGAAGGTAAAGAAAGGGGAGAAAAAACTGTTAGACAAGGTAATCAGACATAATGTAACCAGTTGATTAGACATGACAAACATGACAAATAAAAAACAAGGAAGAATGGAACTCCATACATAGTGGAACCATATATAGTGTGAACACGAAAAAGAACCGGGCGTTAGAAAAAATGTGCACGGCCCAATGAATCAAGTCGGTTCTTCATATTCATGGTTTAAGCCCTTGGGTTCCAACGTGCCCAGAGTATATATCCAGAAAGATTCCCTTTCTTTGAGCTTCCTAATTCTATTGCCTCCTCTGCGTATGGCTGGGACATGTTCGATGACTTGGAATCTTAATTGGGCCACTGTGTGATTATGCGTCACAAAATGGTGTGGGACTGGTAATAGAATCTGCTTACAATGTATTGTTGACTTGTGCTTAGCACAAAAAAAGGGAATCTTTCTGGATATGTACTCTGGACACATTAAAACCCAAGGGCTTAAACCGTGAATATGAAGTACAGACTTGATTCATTGGGCCGTGCACCATGTCACCATGTGTGCAATTGCATTGTCCAATGGCTCACAATGGTTATGCGTTTTCATTGGATGGATAATCGAAGCCATGTTTTTTTCCTTTCTCTTGGGTTTGTTGTGTGAGTAGCCTATAGGATTAAGTTAGTTACCGCAGGCAGTGGATTTAGCTTCCTGTCTTTGGTCCAGTGGTAGATTGATTGTTTGGTCTATGAGCTGTTATGGGTTTTAATCCAGGTGAATGCCCATGGGCTGCCTATAACTGTGTGAAATATGTAGTTTTACTGGGCTGGGATGAGAGAATCCATCGAAGCATGGTGTAGGGATTGTGGTTCCTGTGTGCTAAGAAGAAAGGCTAGCACCAGCCAGAAAGCCCCATTACAGCCAATAATCAACCGCTAGCCGCTGGAACTCGTTGCTCTAGATCATGTCAAACTCTCACCAAGCAGGAATAGATACATTAGCCCACCATCCCACCCAAAGAGCAACTTCTGCTGCGCAGCTGGCTTTCTAGGCAGCAGCGCTATTGTGATGTCAGCGGGGGACATTGTGACAAGCCAGTGTTCCGTCACTTCATGTTGTGCACTGTTCAAATGGAAAATACATCAACAGGCAGACTACAGAAAAGCTTACTGACAAAGGATAGAGAGGGGCTTTCTCAGAGGGCTTTTTACAGTTTGTCTATTCCCAATTAGCCGTTTAAGTATGCTTAATGAAAGTACTAATTCTTTCATAGGCCGCCCATTCTTAGTATTTGACGTTCCTTATATTGCGGTATCAGGCTTCGCAGCAGGTTGCAAAACATTCATCACCCATGACTGTCCCCAATTGGGCTCAGAAGCTAAATGTCTATCATGACCTCTCTTTTTGAAAGTCCAAGAGCAAGCAAACTCTTCCTCCAGGAGAGGGAGCCAACAGATCACTAAAGACATCATCATTGCTCAAAGAAAACACCGAAAAACAATGGAAGCTTTAATTGGAGTGGAATCTGATAGACAGCACCTGATGCCAAGTCTGCATCTTCTAACACCTGCAGTCACTGCAGCAGCTGAATCCAATGTGTCCAAAAGGGATCTATTCTATTCAATTGCAAATGATCTAGATAAGACTGAGAATAAGATACTGCACGGGACATAGCAGAGTTGGTCAAGTTGAGTGGAGATGAGTTTGCTATTTGGCACAGCTTTTGCATCAATAAAGCAAGTAAAAGGTGTGAAAGATAAAAAAAAAGGGTGAAAGTGTGAAAAGTGAATTGGCCAAATTGAGGTGCATATAAAGTTTTTGCTTTCTTTCAATTCACTAATGGGGCTCATTTGAATCAGGTGAATTGAGTTCTGCTTTTGGAAACTCGGTTAAGAAGGGGTGCACCGGTCCTGGAGGTACTGCAATACCAGGTCAATGCGTGGAGTGGACAGAGCAAGATTTTTTCCATCTCCTTGTTCTAAAAATCCATTTAATATATGGTCCCTAGAGAGGGGACGTATCAGATATTAAACTGATAAGAACAGATTTAATTTTTTTTTTTTCTGTTTATCAGTAGGACTTCAAAATAACAAAGGTGATCGCCTCCCGTTGCCTGGGAACCGTCCAGGCACAAGAGGGCTATGTGTCACCAGAAGGCACACACACTCCCTCAAGGCCGGCAGACGTGCAATCCCAGGCACCTTCCAGTACCGACCAAGGTAGCGTCCTCCGAAACTACACTTGATCTTAGCCAAAAGGCCGAGAAGCTATAACCCGAATTGGTTACGGCCTTGAGTGGCACCCTGGCCTATACCGGACACATCTTAGGGAGAGGGAGACAAACCCACGCCTACAGAAGACATTTTGTCACCCAAGCCAAACCCTTGAAAAGGCTGTTTTGCAGAGCAAAAACAAGGAGAATGGTGCTTTTTGCAGCCGCCGCCCACTGCAATGAATCTGAATAACTCCTCCTTTTGGGCACAAGCACCTCCCCTCCCCCTTGCAGTCTTTCCAATTCATGATACAAAAAGACGGACGGACAGGACAGGACAGGACCATCTGCCTGACTTTCCGTCACTGCCACCCTTTGCCATCCTTGCCCGTAGAAAGCCCTTTCATCATCCCCAAACCCTAATCTTTTCCCTTCCCTTCCCAGCTGCGTCTCACTCCCTTTCATTAGGAAGTGAGCGCAGCCTTTTCTCCGTTCTGCACATGCGCGACGTTAAACACAAATGCGCAGGTGTGCGTTCCATTAGCCTCACTGCATTCCACTCCCATACAGGAAGTGGGCACAGCTATTACTACGGTCGCACATAAAAGAACCCACGGCCACCACTGCACATAGCTGACTCCACCACAGGACACCCACTTCTACACCAACGCAGGTAAGACAGGATCGGCACCTCTATGCTCCCGTTACAATCAGGCTCAGTCACCATGTGATAACGCTCTCAACTCTTTAGTTGCAGGCTCCCCTTGCTTCACCTCCACTGGCTGTGCTGCCATTTCCTCTCCCACCTGGAAGGTATACTTTATTCCACTATTTTCCTGTTTCTCTCTTCCCCCTTTTCCCATAACCTACTTTTATCTGCATTTATGGGGTATCTATATGCTATTTACATCATAGTTTTATTCATTAATATGGAAGGGAAGAGTGCCCATGAGAGTGTTGAACTGCGGAGAGCAAAAGATTAAGCTGCTCCGATTTGCCACCATTGATAAGCTGTTCTCAGTAGATACACATGCTATCCAAACAGCAGTATCCACCATTGCTTCAGCCCACCCATTCAGTGACAGCTCACCAAGTCAGCCAGAGGAGTGGTGTAAGGAATTACACGTAGGCACTGACTCCACACCTTCACATCACAAGAAGGGGGTCTACAGGCTAGTGCAAGAATACGAGCAAGTCTTCAGCAAACATCCGCTAGACTTTTGAAAAATAAAAGGGGTCAAACACTACATCCCCACAAGTGCACACCCACCCATCAAAGAGAGATATAAGCCAAATCTACCTGCACATTACCAGTGTACCAAGGACATGTTGAGCAACATGAAGGAGGCTGGGGTTATCCGTGACAGTTGTAGCCTCTGGGCAGCTCCGTTGGTCCTGTTAAAGAAGAAGGACAGCACCACTCCCCTGTATTGAGGAATAGCTAGCTGCATTGACAACTGCAAATTATTTTTCTACCCTTGATCTCACTAGTCACTATTGGCAAGTGTCCGTTGCTGAGGCAGACCGGGAGAAGACCGCCTTTGCCACCCCGATGGGTCTCTGCGAGTTCAAAAGCATGCCCTTCGAGCTGTGCAATTTGCCAGGAACCTTCCAGAGGCTGATGGAATGCTGCTTGGGATACCGAAACTTTGAAACGGTACTGCTATACCTTTATGATGTTATTGTTTATTCTAACGCAAACAAGATTTTAGGGTGTATAAAAAGGGAGATTAGATCCGATGATCCCAACGTATTGTTACCCCTCTATAAATCACTTGTAAGGCCACATCTGGAATATGGGGTAAAGTCCTGAGCAGGTTGATAACCATTGGTTTGAGCATGGTAGGGTGTAGTACGCATCTTCCTGCATCGGTAAAAGCTGCAGAAGTCCTTGAAGATTTCCGCTTCAAAGGCAGTGCCTTGATCTGTGAGGACTCTCTCTGAGTAGCCATGAGGTCTGCATAAGTGTGCTTGGAAGACCTTCGCTGCAGTATGGGCCATTAGATCTTTGACTTGTACCACAACCATAAATCTCGAGTAGTTGTCTACCATCGTAAGTGCATACGTGAGCTCACCTCGATATTCTGCAACAAAACTCCCTTTTTCGATTTCAGTTTCAGCAAACACTCCTCTTCCTGTAGAAAATATTTATCATTACCTAAGACAGTCATTCTAATGCATGACAATATTAAGGCAATTTAGTTAAAACTTGTTTTAACTCACCTTTAAGGGGATTGATGTATTTCATGGTCAATCCAGGTTTGTCAGTGATGGCACTGACATAATGTATGGCGTCTTTTTCGGGCGTTATCCTTTGCCTTTTCATTGTGAAAATCCAGTTGCCTATATCAAAGCAAATTCTACTACTTGTAAAGTATGCAGAAAATGAAATGTAGAACATATAACATCAACTGCTTAGGAACGCATCATAGGTTAGTACTTAAAAGGATATTGTCATGTTCTAGTCATAATGCAAGCTGGACATTTTTCATGTTACCCTGTAATCGCCGGCCTGTTCTAATGCTCACAAGCCAAGATATAGGCTCAGCTGCTAAGGCTTCCCTCTGCCTTCTGAATGAAAATTGAATATGTCTGGCTCACTGTGTATATAGCAGGTGCTCAGAAAAAATAAGAGTCAATTCAATAGAAATAGCTCTGGCACACTATAGTGATCAATAACGTAAGAAAAGAACTCTTAGAATGCTGAAAATTCTTTATTTGTGCAAAAGGATAATTCATCCAACGTTTCGAGCTTGTTTTTAGGTCTTTATCAAGGATAAAGTTATCTAAGATCATAAAGGGTTACAAAACCATATAAACACGTAATTAGTACATAGTACAACATAACAGTACAATATATTGCTACTTGAGAGTACAATGGGTCAAATGACCATGATGCACATACAAAAAAATTTTCCAAAGCCATAGTGAAAACATTTGTACTGAGGAAAGAAAATTTCCACATGACCTATCTGGAGAAACATTCTGGATCAAACAACCAAAAATAGTCAAGCAGGTAAATACACACCTATATGGATAACAGGATGATATGTGTTCAATTGTATAGCGTCATTGCCATTAAGGTACAAATGGAAAACTTGCAATCCTATATAGTGAAGGAAATGAACACATATCATATCAAAGAACACAGGAACATGGGTGTGAGAAAAACCTCAATGTTTATACTTTGTTCTTTATAATGGTGTGAACATGTATATGTCTCAGTACCTTATGAACTTGAGAATTCTAGTGAGTAGATGATGAAAGCCTATTCCAGAACTGGAATCGGTAAATAATTGTAGGTGGAATCTAAATGAAAAGATGGTACAAGTGTTATCATGACACTTGGGCTATAACACAATGGACCGTGTGACAAAGAAGAAAGGAGAGAAAGAAGAGGAAGAAAATGGAACTACCTGTAACATTACGTGATAGTCACTGGTAAGTATCACTTGACAATTCAGGTGAAAAAGGATTCCTTTATTAAAGGGTTCTCAGTCGCCTCAGGATCATGAAATACTAGGGTAAATGATATGAGAATGGGTAAGAAGCACCACTAAAGGAAATATGAGATGCAGGACATATATCTATAAACCCCTGAACTACATGATAGAAATAAAAAGAAGAAAAAAGAAAAAAAAGAAGAAAGAAGAAGAACACATAGAATGCGGAAAGAGAATGGGTACAACTACCTGAGTTACTGCAGGGAGGCCCCTGGTAGGTATTGTGAGGGTTAGTGGAATTCCTTCACTGAAGGGTTCTCAGTTGCCTCAGGTTCGTGAAAAATGCTATAGACAAATAATGCCCGGAGAAAAGGGGTTCATATACAGCGAATAATGGTAATACAAGGTACATGTGTCCCATGTAATAGTATAAATATATATATATTGTACTAAGCTCTACACCAGAAATAGAAAGTAGTCCCTCTGCCTTCTGTCTAGGTGCCCTGAGTTATGTCCTGTAAACTGTCACAGTGACCTAGACACACATGTGTAGTAGGGGAATATCCCTGCTGAGATGCCAGTGCTAGAGCACTCGTTTGCTGTGGAGTTGAACGCTATGTGAGCAGTTCTTACCTTCAATGAGCAGAAGTCTCTTTTTTCAGATTTCAATATCTCTGTGGGTATCTGGCAGAAATATGGAATACTCTTTACTGCTAAGACCCTGTACACCACTCCCACTAAAGGGGGCTTTACACGCTGCGACATCGCTAATGCGGAGTCGTTGGGGTCACGGAATTTGTGACGCACATCCGGCCGCATTAGCGATGTTGCTGCGTGTGATACCGATGAGCGATTTTGCATCGTTGCAAAAACGTGCAAAATCGCTCATCGGTGACATGGGTCTCCATTCTCGATTATCGTTACTGCAGCAGTAACGATGTAGTTCGTCGCTCCTGCGGTAGCACACATCGCTCCGTGTGACACCGCAGAAACGAGGAACCTCTCCTTACCTGCCTCCCAGCCGCTATGAGGAAGGAAGGAGGTGGGCGGGATGTTCCGGCCACTCATCTCCGCCCCTCCGCTGCTATTGGGCGGTCGCTCAGTGACGTCGCTGTGACGCCGCACGGACCGCCCCCTTAGAAAGGAGGCGGTTCGCCGGACACAGCGACGTCGCCGGGCAGGTAAGTATGTGTGACGGGTCTGGTCGGTGTTGTGCGGCATGGGCAGCGATTTGCCCGTGTCGCGCAACAGATGGGGGCGGGTACCCACACTAGCGATATCGGGACCGATATCGCAGTGTGTAAAGTAGCCTTTAGTCACATGACCAAGACTGTATCTGTGTCCCTACAACACACTTGAGACAAATGTGTGTGTGAGCCTGCATTGTGGGGTATATATAATATATTATAGAGCTGGGAAGGATCATTCTAAGCAGTGAGCTGTTCCAGTATTTGTAGGAAAATACCCAGTAGAAGCATCAAACACAGCACCAATACCTCCCATCAGTATTCCACCACAGTGCCATGTAACCCATGCCCTACACTCCCATCTACACCAATACTATACAGGCACAAACTAGTATATCTGACTAAAATTCCCCAAAATATGAAGAACGGCCTATAGTTTAGTGTGGATATAAAATCTATGTGAGCAGAGCTAGAATAGAAATCACTGATCGCATTGAAGTCATTCTGACCATAAATCACCATGATATCAAGGTGAGGAGTTGTGTGTTACTGCTGGGAGGAAAGGGTTAACAGTGGAATATTAAGGTGCATTTCTGTGTGCAGTGTTACTAGTCAATGTAACAATTCAGTATGAGCTGCTCTTGGTGCCGGGGGAGGGAGATGCTCTCCTGAGCAAGATAGATGGGGAATGAACATGATATCTATATAGTGTAAGGCAGGGGGTCTCAAACCAGGTGATCATGTCTGATCAACTGGTTACATTATGTCTGATTACCTTGTCTAACAGTTTTTTCTCCCCTTTCTTTACCTTCCAGGTTCCCATAGTCACGTGAAATATCCCTGTTGCACTTGATTACGGCTCACTATTCACTATAGGATGTCTTATATCTAACATCACACTCTCACCCATCAGCACTCTATAGGTTTGTATAAGGTATGCGCTTACACATCCGGTCCTCCATAGGTATTTCCACTTATGTAACACTATCCCTATGATCACTCATAACTCATACCCTTGTAGTCAATTACAGCCTCCTCTCTCCCCCCTCCCCTTCTCCCTTTCCATCTATAATTTTGCCAGTACAATATTAGTTTACATTAGGCACACACTCACATATTCCTTTCCTTAGTGATTTATTGTAATTCACATTCACATACAATTCTCTATGCCTGCCCCATTACTACATTCATACCTACTTGACCCTATCCTGATACCCCTTGTCTCACCTTGTTGGTCCCTACACCTGTTATCATGTCCTTTCCTGTGTCTGTCTTGTCACACAACACATTTTAGCATATAACTTGTGCTCCTTATTACCTGTCCTGCCTATTAGAATTATGTCCATTATGTCCATGCATGGCCCAATGAATCAAGTCTGTACTTCATATTCATGGTTTAAGCCTTTGGGTTCCAATGTGCCCAGAGTATATATCCAGAAAGATTCCCTTTCTTTGAGCTTCCTAATTCTATTGCCTCCTCTGCGTATGGCTTGGACATGTTCGATGACTTGGAATCTTAATTGGATCACTGTGTGATTATGCGTCACAAAATGGTGTGGGACTGGTAATAGAATCTGCTTACAATGTATTGTTGACTTGTGTTTAGCTCAAAGAAAGAGAATCTTTCTGGATATGTACTCTGGGCACATTAGAACCCAAGGGCTTAAACCGTGAATATGAAGTAAAGACTTGATTCATTGGGCCGTGCACCATGTCACCAAGTGTCCAATTGCATTGTCCAATGGCTCACAATGGTTATGCGTTTTCATTGGATGGATAATCGAAGCCATGTTTTTTTCCTTTCTGTTGGGTTTGTTGGGTGAGTAGCCTATAGGATTAAGTTGGTTACCGCAGGCAGTGGATTTAACTTCCTGTCTTTGGTCCAGTGGTAGATGGATTGTCTGGTCTATGAGCTGTTATTGGTTTGAATGCAGGTGAATGCCCATGGGCTGCTTATGACTGTGTAAAATAGTATTGATTCATGATGGATTTCAGACTACATGTAGATATCTTCAGTCTTTCTATCCACATCATTTAAATGAACATTATCCATGCAGCTTGAAATTCATCCAATAAGAGAAGCAACCTTGTACAACCAATCTGATAAGGGCACAGTATATCCTAAGGGAAGGTTATGGCTATAAAAGGGGACTTCTTGGAGTCACCAGGTTGTTGATGGATGTTGCATGATCTAGTCTAAGCTCTTAGGAGCTGGCTAGGGGATCAGAACCAGGATGCCTTGTGGACTCGGTCTAGGGACTTTGGCTTCAACTAGAGGATCACTTGGCTACATGGCTTCAATCTAGGGGCTCCAATTCCGATTGGAGATCATAACCGCAATCTAGGGATTTCGACTCCGGCTGCCAGGATTATACCATATCATCATACCAGAGACTACTTAAGGAAGAAACCCAGGTTGGACAATTTTGTCACCTGGCTACAGACTTTGCAGACCTCAGCCAGCTTCCTAAATCTGGCGCTATTCTATTGTCGGTGGGTGCCCGACAAATTACACAGCTATGTAAAATTTTGGTTTATGAAACTTCAAATCCAGTGACTGATTATTATGTTTTCTAATGTCCTGATTTAAAAAAAAAAAAAAATATTTTTTTTTAACCATCAAATATTGATTTTGTACAATCCATGTGTGAAGTTACATACAAGTGACATGAACAAGAAAAATACTTATTGTAACCAAAAATATTCACAATTTTATATATAAAATACATTTATTTATTGTACAGTCATTCTGCAACTTTATTAGAAATTTATTCTTGCACTTTTTCCTTTTCTCTAGATCCCCCTTTTCTCTTATAGAAGGCCTGTGGATCTTCTCTGTGAAGCATCCGGCAATCATGTTCAAGTTTCATTTACTTTGGTATCGTCGTTCCATCTCCTTGATATTCCGATGAAAACCTTCTTGTTCTTCCCACCAGCACCAAGGTTTTCAGACAAGTAGTCCAAATAGGAATGTAAAAAATGTAACTTCAAATTCATTAGACAACCCAAGGCTTTGAAACGTTTCAGCATGTTCTCCACAATGGACTTAAATTTTGATTCTTTGTTGTTACCTAGAAACGTATTTATTGCTTCTTTCAAAGAGTCCCAAGCCCTTTTTTCAACAGTTTTCATTATTGTTTAAAACACGTCATCCTTCATTCATGGGTTTCTGAATATCCGAACCCACAAAAATGCTTTTGTGCTGCCCCTGTGCCAGCAGCCGCCGTTGGTCGGATTCAGACCTTCTAAGAGAGTGGCTCGACCCGGGGGTCTCGCGGACATGTCGAATAAAAGGAGGAATGTAGATGTATGGGCTAGGCCGTATTAAGTTTGTGACGCCACCAACGGTGTGTGGTGAGGTGGGACACCACCGCTGCCGTTATGGGATACCCGGGAGAGATGTAGTGGCAGCTGGATGTTAACCCCTCCGTGTGTAGGGATGATTGCCCCGGGGCCCAGTGTCTTTGTGCAGGGTATGGTGATGGCAAGGGCCGGCGCGCCTGAGCAAGCAGGGGGATGTTTGGTTACTCACAGTAAATGAATCACACGAGTCTTTCGGTAAACCAAAGGTGCTGGTGGCCTGCCGCCCCGGCCGGTTGCATTCAGGTCCCCCACCCAGGCTGGTGGTCGCTGTCCTTTACTCTGCACTTGTTTTTGTGTATGGTGGACTGCCTGGTCTGGAACTCAGGAGTCCGCTCCCGGCTGGATATGGCCGAAGGAGCCGTGCCCGCAGGCGCTGGCCCGTGGGATCTAAGGACCCTGGCGGTGGCCTTATCCCTATCAGTGGGCTGTTGTCTTCTTTGAGGGACTTTAGGTGGGATAGGACCTATAATCCTGCCCTCAATCATTTAATTAGCTAGGCCGCTGGTTTCGGTCCTGGCTTCAGGGTCCTAGGTGACTAGGGTTTCAGGTCGGCTGTGTGTTTCCTAAGTGAGGAAAGGTGTTGTGCGGGGGCCTATCTGTAACTACCTGGTTTTGCCAGGGCATCACACCTTCCTTCAGACTTGATTCTGACAGTCCCTGAAACTTGGTACACAGGTACTTAAACATCTCTCCTTCTTTCAGTAGCGCTTTCACAAACAGCTTCATCAGTCCAAGCTTACAGTGGAGTGGTGGCAAGAGAACTTTAGGTGGGATCAACTAAGCTTTATGCAACAATGTTCTTGAGTCCCGGTTACAAAGATGTTCTTGTTGGCCAATTTTTTTTGCTCCAGTGAAGAGTCCTAACCTGGCTTTCCAATTCACACAAAAAGCATGTGTTCTGCCTTCTTTTACGTAATGCTGTGAATCTCTAGCATACAGCTAAACCCTAGTTCACATTTCAAATAAACAGACTGTGGAGTTCAATAGCCTTGATTTATTAGCTGGTAACGTGAACTTGATTGCAGTATACATGGAATATACAGTGAATATAGGAATATCCAAGATGCAGTTGAAGACAGAATACGGTATATCCAAGATACTGTTTTATACGGGTAAAAACTATAACAAGAAAATGATTACAGTCAGTACAGTGTTAATACAGAGTTAACATAGCATAACAGTACATGAGATGCAGTTCTTACGAGAATGTAGGTGAAAGGTCACTGCATCTGCAATACATAGAAATCTTATCTAGACAAACAAGACAGGGATGACACTAAAGGTGTAGAAGTACAATGTACAATGCATTTACTACACTCTTCCATCTAGGATTCTATCACTAACACATGTAATTTGCTTTGCTCACCGGATTACACTAGGCAGGGGTGAATGTACAGAGAGGTAAGTCGGCATGTCCTTTCCTGACAAATCCAAAGAGAAAATGGCTGCAGGCTTCTTCTCAGCTCAGGGAGGCATTCCTTACCCAGAATACATTTAGCTTAAAGGGAAACTCAGCAATTCAAAAGAATAACAATGACCTCTAGGGGTTGTAACAGAAATTTCAATGAATGACTATTAGCAGGCTGCCATGAGGCAGAACAGCATGGGTATTTAATATATCCTCCTTGCTGCCCAAGAAGCAATGAGAACATTTTTAGACCACCACATATTGACCATCCATGCTCCTTGTAGTTAAGTTTCTTGAGAATAAAGTCTAAATTCTCACAGCTTTCTTCCAAGTGCATAGCATGTGTGACGCCCTGGACTAGCCAGGTAGTCACAAACACAAAATCACACACACACCCTCCCCTGGATAGTCTACATCAGTCACACAAAATCCTTGTTGCCTCCTCCAGGGTCTGATGTCCACACCAGGTGGGGCGGAGCCAGGCGGTTGGCCCCACCCACCGAGGAGTTCACAGGCCTGGAGGCGGGAAAAAGCAGTTAGTTTAGTTTTGTAGTGGAAAATGAGAGGACAGAAACTGTTAGTGTCTGGGTAGGAGCCCAGGCACTGTCAGCAAGGTCGGCAGACGGTGGTGGCCGTCTGCAGGAGGTGGTACAAGTCAGCTGAACCGTAGGACCGGGGACGGGCGGTGACCCGAGGGGAACTGAACCGGTGAGCGGATCTGTACCAAGCACAAAGGCAGGGCCATTGGACCCTGACCAGGCTAGGAGCCGCCGACAATGGTCAAATCCGAGAGTGACCGGAATCCCAGGGGTTCCCTAACACCCAAGACCCGACAGAAGGCAACCGTCCACACCGTGAGGATAAAAAGCCACCGCCATAGGCTAGAGATCCAAGGGCCAGCGCCTGCGGGCAAACGGGCTCCCTCGGTACGTACACCCCAGCCACCCAGCCTCCCCGTACCGCCACCGGGCCCCGGGATCACCAACCCCTACCCACGGAGGGGGAACCAACATCCTAGCTGCTCCCTGCCATCGCTCCCGGGATCCCCGTCACCAGCAGTGGTGGTGCCCATTATCACCACGACCTGTGGGTGACGTCACTAACTATCTCCCCAAACAAACCACCCCCTTTTCACTCGTGGGCGAGGAGCGCTGCTCGAGTCCCCGGATCTGGCCCTCCGCTCGAGCCACCGAGCAGCAGCAGCAGCAGAAGTCCCCGAACCCGAGCGTAGCGTGCGTGGCCCCTCTGCCCGCGACACATGCCCTACACACACTGAAGAATACTTACTGCCATTGAGCAGTAGCACAGCTTTCAGACTTTTTGGATGAAACAATGACGTGTCTCCACTCGCTCACATTGTACTTAATGTTACATTTTCCATCAGCACAGGAACATCGCTTGAATACACTAGAGCACCATCTTCAGAAAAGTATGGAGGGAATCTTTTCAGAATTCTAACCTTTTGGAAACCTATTGTCACGCTCTCCGGGTCCCCTGCTCTGCCCCCCGACTCACCTGCCACGCTCCCCGGCTTCCCTGCTTCGCTCCCCGGCTCCTCTGGCAGACATCCCCCGCTCCACGGTCTCCAGCCTCCACCACCTGCGGTCCCCAGGCGGCCCGGTCCCCGCTCCCGGCGCCCGTCGGCAGCCCTGCTCCAGGCCGGCTCCCCTGCTTCCTATACACCGCTCCCTGCCCTGGCTTCTGGCACCCGGGCCTCGCGCATGCGCATTAGGGCGCGCGCGCGGTCATTGACCCTCTCTTAAAGGGCCAGCGTCCACTGACAGGAAATTGAACACACAGGTACAGGGTATAAAGGGGTTTAATGTCCAAGTGGGCGGGGCCTGTTCTTCGTGTTTCCTAAGCTAGGAGTCAGGTCTCCTTGTGTCTCTGTGATATACTTACCTATCTCTCTTCTAGAGCCGCTCCTGCCTCGCCATCCGGTCCTGCCGATTCCCGAACCCCGAACGCTGACTATCTGCCATCCCGTCAGTCCGTACCATCTCTGATCCCTGTGGTGACCCGTCCTCTCGCTCCATCGGTTCCGGACTCTGCCTGACATCTCGGCCTCCGAACCTGAGCTCCGTCACCCGGACTACCATCAGTGACTCCGTGGTCCCAGGGACTTCTCCATTCCACTCTTTTGCACGGACTGTCCTGCTACCCGTAGTGCTCTGGCTACCGGACCCCTTGCCTTCATTAAGGTGTTCGGCCCAGTGGATCCACCTCCTGGGTCTGCCCGTCCACCTGGCCCTAACACCTATAGAATCAGTGTTTGTGAAAAAACTGTACGTGATAATATTTTTTCAATATTTTTACTGAGTCCAATGATCGAAAGTATGAAAAAAATCACATCTTTCAAAAATTTTTACCCTTGGAAACCTGTGTTATTATTACTATGCACGAGCCCTAAATTGTCTGAAAAACAACAAATATGCTGGTTGGATAGACCTTGACCCCACAATTCAACGGCCACAATTAAGGAGAAAAGTGCTAAGAGAGTTAAATTTGCCCCTGAAATAACCCATGATACGGGCCAAGGAGGGACACACCATTTTGATCCGAAAATAGCCCAACACCATGAGAGACGGGCAAATCCGTGAAAAGACAAAGTTCCAAGCTACAACTGACGCAGGATCTACAGCACATACGCCCATTGTAATTGTTCATGATTTCCGGCCACTACGCATTTCAGCCTTCAGGGACCTGGTAATTCGAATGCTATGTCCAGGAGTAGAGATGAGCGAACCGGTCCCGGTTCGGCTCGAGGTCGGTTCGCCGAACGGAGCTCCCGTTCGAGTTCGGCTCGTCGAACGTTCGACGAACCGAACTCGAGCCAATAGGAAACAATGGCAGGCAATCACAAACACAGTAAAACACCTAGAAAACACCCTCAAAGGTATCCAAAAGGTGACAAACAACTCACAACACAACACAAACACATGGGAAAGTGACAAGGACATATACTCATGCGAAAACAAAACAGCTGGACAAGGAAAAAGAGGAGGACACACAGATATAGGCATGGCACGCCATTCTAAAATCATGTAAAACACCGCAAGGTGACTCCAAGCGGAGTCTCCCTTTTTTCCAAAAATTGGGCCCCACACACCCACCCCTTCAGTGGCAGCAGTTGTGCCCCAGTTGTACACTTCACAGCTACAATTGCATCAAGCACATTCAAAAATACGCTATTCTTAACCGTCCCCAGGATGACACCGGGGTAGGTAGCAAAGTCTTTCCTGATCCCAGCTCTGTTCATCTTGGCTTCTTTTAAAAACACAGCAAGCAAGGGTTACTCCAAGCGGAGTCTCCCTTTTTTCCAAAAATTGGGCCACACAGACACCCACCCCATCAGTGGCAGCACTTGGGCCCTAGTTGCAAACAGGATGTTTTGATTTGCATCAAGCATTTTCAAAAATACGCCATAATTAACCGTCCCCAGGATGACACCGGGGTAGGTAGCAAAGTCTTTCCTGATCCCAGCTCTGTTCATCTTGGCTTCTTTTAAAAACACAGCAAGCAAGGGTTACTCCAAGCGGAGTCTCCCTTTTTTCCAAAAATTGGGCCAAACAGACACCCACCCCATCAGTGGCAGGACTTGGGCCCTAGTTGCAAACAGGATGTTTTGATTTGCATCAAGCACATTCAAAAATACGCCATTCTTATCCGTCCCCAGGATGACACCGGGGTAGGTAGATAAAGTCTTTGCTGACCCATGACTTGTTCATCTTGGCTTCTTTTAAAAACACAGCAAGCAAGGGTTACTCCAAGCGGAGTCTCCCTTTTTTCCAAAAATTGGGCCACACAGACACCCACCCCATCAGTGGCAGCACTTGGGCCCTAGTTGCAAACAGGATGTTTTGATTTGCATCAAGCACATTCAAAAATACGCCATAATTAACCGTCCCCAGGATGACACCGGGGTAGGTAGCAAAGTCTTTCCTGATCCCAGCTCTGTTCATCTTGGCTTCTTTTAAAAACACAGCAAGCAAGGGTTACTCCAAGCGGAGTCTCCCTTTTTTCCAAAAATTGGGCCACACAGACACCCACCCCATCAGTGGCAGCACTTGGGCCCTAGTTGCAAACAGGATGTTTTGATTTGCATCAAGCACATTCAAAAATACGCCATAATTAACCGTCCCCAGGATGACACCGGGGTAGGTAGCAAAGTCTTTCCTGATCCCAGCTCTGTTCATCTTGGCTTCTTTTAAAAACACAGCAAGCAAGGGTTACTCCAAGCGGAGTCTCCCTTTTTTCCAAAAATTGGGCCACACAGACACCCACCCCATCAGTGGCAGCACTTGGGCCCTAGTTGCAAACAGGATGTTTTGATTTGCATCAAGCACATTCAAAAATACGCCATTCTTATCCGTCCCCAGGATGACACCGGGGTAGGTAGATAAAGTCTTTGCTGACCCATGACTTGTTCATCTTGGCTTCTTTTAAAAACACAGCAAGCAAGGGTTACTCCAAGCGGAGTCTCCCTTTTTTCCAAAAATTGGGCCACACAGACACCCACCCCATCAGTGGCAGCACTTGGGCCCTAGTTGCAAACAGGATGTTTTGATTTGCATCAAGCACATTCCAAAATTCGCCATAATTAACCGTCCCCAGGATGACACCGGGGTAGGTAGCAAAGTCTTTCCTGATCCCAGCTCTGTTCATCTTGGCTTCTTTTAAAAACACAGCAAGCAAGGGTTACTCCAAGCGGAGTCTCCCTTTTTTCCAAAAATTGGGCCACACAGACACCCACCCCATCAGTGGCAGCACTTGGGCCCTAGTTGCAAACAGGATGTTTTGATTTGCATCAAGCACATTCAAAAATACGCCATAATTAACCGTCCCCAGGATGACACCGGGGTAGGTAGCAAAGTCTTTCCTGATCCCAGCTCTGTTCATCTTGGCTTCTTTTAAAAACACAGCAAGCAAGGGTTACTCCAAGCGGAGTCTCCCTTTTTTCCAAAAATTGGGCCACACAGACACCCACCCCATCAGTGGCAGCACTTGGGCCCTAGTTGCAAACAGGATGTTTTGATTTGCATCAAGCACATTCAAAAATACGCCATAATTAACCGTCCCCAGGATGACACCGGGGTAGGTAGCAAAGTCTTTCCTGATCCCAGCTCTGTTCATCTTGGCTTCTTTTAAAAACACAGCAAGCAAGGGTTACTCCAAGCGGAGTCTCCCTTTTTTCCAAAAATTGGGCCCCACACACACCCACCCCTTCAGTGGCAGCAGTTGTGCCCCAGTTGTACACTTCACAGCTACATTTGCATCAAGCACATTCAAAAATACGCTATTCTTAACCGTCCCCAGGATGACACCGGGGTAGGTAGCAAAGTCTTTCCTGATCCCAGCTCTGTTCATCTTGGCTTCTTTTAAAAACACAGCAAGCAAGGGTTACTCCAAGCGGAGTCTCCCTTTTTTCCAAAAATTGGGCCACACAGACACCCACCCCATCAGTGGCAGCACTTGGGCCCTACTTGCAAACAGGATGTTTTGATTTGCATCAAGCACATTCAAAAATACGCCATAATTAACCGTCCCCAGGATGACACCGGGGTAGGTAGCAAAGTCTTTCCTGATCCCAGCTCTGTTCATCTTGGCTTCTTTTAAAAACACAGCAAGCAAGGGTTACTCCAAGCGGAGTCTCCCTTTTTTCCAAAAATTGGGCCACACAGACACCCACCCCATCAGTGGCAGCACTTGGGCCCTAGTTGCAAACAGGATGTTTTGATTTGCATCAAGCACATTCAAAAATACGCCATAATTAACCGTCCCCAGGATGACACCGGGGTAGGTAGCAAAGTCTTTCCTGATCCCAGCTCTGTTCATCTTGGCTTCTTTTAAAAACACAGCAAGCAAGGGTTACTCCAAGCGGAGTCTCCCTTTTTTCCAAAAATTGGGCCCCACACACACCCACCCCTTCAGTGGCAGCAGTTGTGCCCCAGTTGTACACTTCACAGCTACATTTGCATCAAGCACATTCAAAAATACGCTATTCTTAACCGTCCCCAGGATGACACCGGGGTAGGTAGCAAAGTCTTTCCTGATCCCAGCTCTGTTCATCTTGGCTTCTTTTAAAAACACAGCAAGCAAGGGTTACTCCAAGCGGAGTCTCCCTTTTTTCCAAAAATTGGGCCACACAGACACCCACCCCATCAGTGGCAGCACTTGGGCCCTAGTTGCAAACAGGATGTTTTGATTTGCATCAAGCACATTCAAAAATACGCCATAATTAACCGTCCCCAGGATGACACCGGGGTAGGTAGCAAAGTCTTTCCTGATCCCAGCTCTGTTCATCTTGGCTTCTTTTAAAAACACAGCAAGCAAGGGTTACTCCAAGCGGAGTCTCCCTTTTTTCCAAAAATTGGGCCCCACACACACCCACCCCTTCAGTGGCAGCAGTTGTGCCCCAGTTGTACACTTCACAGCTACATTTGCATCAAGCACATTCAAAAATACGCTATTCTTAACCGTCCCCAGGATGACACCGGGGTAGGTAGCAAAGTCTTTCCTGATCCCAGCTCTGTTCATCTTGGCTTCTTTTAAAAACACAGCAAGCAAGGGTTACTCCAAGCGGAGTCTCCCTTTTTTCCAAAAATTGGGCCACACAGACACCCACCCCATCAGTGGCAGCACTTGGGCCCTAGTTGCAAACAGGATGTTTTGATTTGCATCAAGCACATTCAAAAATACGCCATAATTAACCGTCCCCAGGATGACACCGGGGTAGGTAGCAAAGTCTTTCCTGATCCCAGCTCTGTTCATCTTGGCTTCTTTTAAAAACACAGCAAGCAAGGGTTACTCCAAGCGGAGTCTCCCTTTTTTCCAAAAATTGGGCCACACAGACACCCACCCCATCAGTGGCAGCACTTGGGCCCTAGTTGCAAACAGGATGTTTTGATTTGCATCAAGCACATTCAAAAATACGCCATAATTAACCGTCCCCAGGATGACACCGGGGTAGGTAGCAAAGTCTTTCCTGATCCCAGCTCTGTTCATCTTGGCTTCTTTTAAAAACACAGCAAGCAAGGGTTACTCCAAGCGGAGTCTCCCTTTTTTCCAAAAATTGGGCCCCACACACACCCACCCCTTCAGTGGCAGCAGTTGTGCCCCAGTTGTACACTTCACAGCTACATTTGCATCAAGCACATTCAAAAATACGCTATTCTTAACCGTCCCAAGGATGACACCGGGGTAGGTAGCAAAGTCTTTCCTGATCCCAGCTCTGTTCATCTTGGCTTCTTTTAAAAACACAGCAAGCAAGGGTTACTCCAAGCGGAGTCTCCCTTTTTTCCAAAAATTGGGCCACACAGACACCCACCCCATCAGTGGCAGCACTTGGGCCCTAGTTGCAAACAGGATGTTTTGATTTGCATCAAGCACATTCCAAATCAACAAGCATTTACTCTCCCCAGGATGACACAGGGGTAGTAAATTCCTTCTGGATCCATGACTTGTTCATTTTGATGAACGTCAGTCTGTCCACATTGTCACTGGACAGACGCGTGCGCTTATCTGTCAGCACACACCCAGCAGCACTGAATACACGTTCAGAGACAACGCTGGCAGCTGGACACGACAAAATCTCCAAGGCGTAACTGGAGAGCTCTGGCCATTTTTCTAGGTTTGAAGCCCAAAAGGAGCAAGGCTCCAGTTGCACAGTCATGGCATCGATGTTCATTTGGAGATACTCCTGTATCATCCTCTCCAGCCGTTGAGTATGTGTCAGACTTGTTGTCTCTGGTGGCCTTGCAAAAGAGGGTCTAAAAAAATTATGAAAAGATTCCATAAAATTGCTGTTACCGGCACCAGATACGGTCCTACTGGTACGGGTAGACTGTTGAAGATGACGAGACCGTCCCATGTTTGTCAAGTTACAACTGGGAGATTCCCTCCCTGCACCTGCACGGTTGTTTGGTGGAAAAGCCGAGCTAAGATCGAGTAACAGCTTCTGCTGATACTCCTGCATACGTGCGTCCCTTTCTATGGCTGGAATTATGTCACAAAATTTGGACTTGTACCGGGGATCTAATAGTGTGGCAATCCAGTAGTCATCATCACTTCTAATTTTGACAATACGACTGTCATGTTGGAGGTAGTGCAACAAAAAGGCACTCATGTGTCTTGCGCAGCCATGCGGACCAAGTCCACGCTGTGTTTGTGGCATAGAGGTGCTACCCGTTCTTTCTTCCTCTGACATCTCCCCCCAACCTCTTTCAACTGAAATTTGACCAAGGTCTCCCTCATCCGCTGAGTCTTCCATGTCCATGGACAGTTCGTCCTCCATTTCTTCATGTTCTCCTGCACCTTGCTCAACATTTCGCCTGCTACTATGCGCCCTTGTCGATCCCTGTTCCCCATGGTCCCATGCCTGCTGCGTTGGTGATGATGAACGTCTGGACCTTGGTGATGTTGTTGTCCCTTGCGCATATGAATCCTCCTGTAGTTCCTCCCCTTCATGTTGTCCCACCCCCTGACTCCGAATAGTGTTTAGCGTGGGCTCCAGCATGTAAATGACTGGAATCGTCATGCTGATAATGGCATTGTCAGAGCTAAACATATTCGTCGCCATGTCGAAACTGTGCAGAA
>NW_027441993.1:300000-423439 GCF_048569485.1 Anomaloglossus baeobatrachus | reverse complement strand
CCAAAGGAACAATTTCGCTTCAAAATGCCAAAAAGTTGCAATACCCCCCCCAAAGGAACAATTTCGCTTCAATATGGCCAAAAGTTGCAATACCCCCCCAAAGGAACAATTTCGCCTCAAAATGGCAAAAAATTGCAATACCCCCCAAAGGAACAATTTCGCCTCAAAATGGCCAAAAATTGTAATACCCCCCCAAAGGAACAACTTCGCTTCAATGTGGCCAAAAGTTGCAATACCCCCCAAAGGAACAATTTCGCCTCAAAATGGCAAAAAATTGCAAAACCCCGAAAGGAACAATTTCGCTTCAAAATGCTGAAAAGTTGCAATACCCCCCGAAAGGAACAATTTCGCCTCAAAATGGAAAAAAAATTGCAATACCCCCCCAAAGGAACAATTTCGCCTCAAAATGCCTTAAAGTTGCAATACCCTCCGAAAGGAACAATTTCGCCTCAAAATGGCAAAAAATTGCAATATCCCCCAAAGGAACAATTTCACTTCAAAATGCCGAAAAGTTGCAATACCCCCCGAAAGGAACAAATTCGCTTCAAAATGTCCAAAAGTTGCAATACCCCCCCAAAGGATCAATTCCGCCTCAAAATGGCAAAAAATTGCAATACCCCCCCAAAGGAACAATTTCGCTTCAAAATGGCCAAAAGTTGCAATACCCCCCAAAGGAACAATTTCGCCTCAAAATGGCCAAAAGTTGTAATACCCCCCAAAGGAACAATTTCGCTTCAATATGGCCAAAAGTTGCAATACCCCCCCCCCCCAAAGGAACAGTTTCGCCTCAAAATGGCAAAAAATTGCAATATCCCCCAAAGGAACAATTTCACTTCAAAATGCCGAAAAGTTGCAATACCCCCCGAAAGGAACAATTTCTCTTCAAAATGGCCAAAAGTTGCAATACCCCCCCAAAGGAACAATTCCGCCTCAAAATGGCAAAAAATTGCAATACCCCCCCCAAAGGAACAATTTCGCTTCAAAATGGCCAAAAGTTGCAATACCCCCCCAAAGGAACAATTTCGCTTCAAAATGGCCAAAAGTTGCAATACTCCCCAAAGGAACAATTTCGCCTCAAAATGGAAAAAAATTGCAATACCCCCCCAAAGGAACAATTTCGCTTCAAAATGCCAAAAAGTTGCAATACCCCCCCAAAGGAACAATTTCACTTCAAAATGCCAAAAAGTTGCAATACCCTCCCAAAGGAACAATTTCGCTTCAAAATGGCCAAAAGTTGCAATACCCCCCCAAAGGAACAATTTCGCCTCAAAATGGCAAAAAATTGCAATACCCCCCCAAAGGAACAATTTCGCTTCAAAATGACCAAAAATTGCAATACCCCCCGAAAGGAACAATTTCGCCTCAAAATGGCCAAAAGTTGCAATACCCCCCCCAAAGGAACAATTTCGCCTCAAAATGGCAAGAAATTGCAATACCCCCCCAAAGGAACAATTTCGCTTCAAAATGGACAAAAGTTGCAATGCCACCCCAAAGGAACAATTTCGCCTCAAAATGGAAAAAATTGCAATACCCCCCCCAAAGGAACAATTTCGCTTCAAAATGCCGAAAAGTTGCAATACCCCCCAAAGGATCAATTTCGCCTCAAAATGGAAAAAAAATTGCAATACCCCCCCAAAGGAACAATTTCGCTTTAAAATGGCCAAAAGTTGCAATACCCCCCCAAAAGAACAATTTTCGCCTCAAAATGGAAAAAAATTGCAATACCCCCCCAAAGGAACAATTTCGCTTCAAAATGCCAAAAAGTTGCAATACCCCCCCAAAGGAACAATTTCGCTTCAATATGGCCAAAAGTTGCAATACCCCCCCAAAGGAACAGTTTCGCCTCAAAATGGCAAAAAATTGCAATACCCCCCCCAAAGGAACAATTTCGCTTCAAAATGGCCAAAAGTTGCAATACCCCCCCAAAGGATCAATTTCGCCTCAAAATGGAAAAAAAATTGCAATACCCCCCCAAAGGAACAATTTCGCTTTAAAATGGCCAAAAGTTGCAATACCCCCCCAAAAGAACAATTTTCGCCTCAAAATGGAAAAAAATTGCAATACCCCCCCAAAGGAACAATTTCGCTTCAAAATGCCAAAAAGTTGCAATACCCCCCCCAAAGGAACAATTTCGCTTCAATATGGCCAAAAGTTGCAATACCCCCCCAAAGGAACAGTTTCGCCTCAAAATGGCAAAAAATTGCAATACCCCCCCAAAGGAACAATTTCGCTTCAAAATGGCCAAAAGTTGCAATACCCCCCCAAAGGAACAATTTCGCCTCAAAATGGAAAAAAATTGCAATACCCCCCAAAGGAACAATTTCGCTTCAAAATGCCGAAAAGATGCAATACCCGCCCAAAGGAACAATTTCGCTTCAAAATGGCCAAAAATTGCAATACCCCCCCCAAAGGAACAATTTCGCCTCAAAATGGCCAAAAGTTGCAATACCCCCCCAAAGGAACAATTTCGCCTCAAAATGGAAAGAAATTGCAATACCCCCGCAAAGGAACAATTTCGCCTCAAAATGCCGAAAAGTTGCAATACCCCCCCAAAGGAACAAATGCGCCTCAAAATGGAAAGAAATTGCAATACCCCCGCAAAGGAACAATTTCGCCTCAAAATGCCGAAAAGTTGCAATACCTCCCCAAAGGAACAATTTCGCTTCAAAATGGCCAAAAGTTGCAATACCCCCCCAAAGGAACAAATTCGCCTCAAAATGGCCAAAAATTGTAATACCCCCCCAAAGGAACAATTTCGCTTCAAAATGGCCAAAAGTTGCAATACCCCCCCAAAGGAACAATTTCGCCTCAAAATGGAAAAAAATTGCAATACCCCCCCAAAGGAACAATTTCGCTTCAAAATGCCAAAAAGTTGCAATACCCCCCCAAAGGAAAAATTTCGCTTCAAAATGGCCAAAAGTTGCAATACCCCCCCAAAGGAACAATTTCGCCTCAAAATGGCAAAAAATTGCAATACCCCCCAAAGGAACAATTTCGCTTCAAAATGACCAAAAGTTGCAATACCCCCCGAAAGGAACAATTTCGCCTCTAAATGGCCAAAAGTTGCAATACCCCCCCAAAGGAACAATTTCGCCTCAAAATGCCGAAAAGTTGCAATACCCCCCGAAAGGAACAATTTCGCTTCAAAATGGCCAAAAGTTGCAATACCCCCCCAAAGGAAGAATTTCGCCTCAAAATGGCAAGAAATTGCAATACCCCCCCAAAGGAACAATTTCGCCTCAAAATGCCGAAAAGTTGCAATACCCCCCCAAAGGAACAATTTCGCTTGAAAATGGCCAATAGTTGCAATACCCCCCAAAGGATCAATTTCGCCTCAAAATGGAAAAAAAATTGCAATACCCCCCCAAAGGAACAATTTTGCTTTAAAATGGCCAAAAGTTGCAATACCCCCCCCAAAGGAACAATTTTCGCCTCAAAATGGAAAAAAATTGCAATACCCCCGCAAAGGAACAATTTCGCTTCAAAATGCCGAAAAGTTGCAATACCCGCCCAAAGGAACAATTTCGCTTCAAAATGGCCAAAAGTTGCAATACCCCCCCCAAAGGAACAATTTCGCCTCAAAATGGCCAAAAATTGTAATACCCCCCCAAAGGAACAATTTCGCTTCAATGTGGCCAAAAGTTGCAATACCCCTCCAAAGGAACAATTTCGCCTCAAAATGCCAAAAAAATGCAATACCCTCCCAAAGGAACAATTTCGCTTCAAAATGCTGAAAAGTTGCAATACCCCCCGAAAGGAACAATTTCGCCTCAAAATGGAAAAAAAATTGCAATACCCCCCAAAGAAACAATTTCGCCTCAAAATGACGAAAAGTTGCAATACCCCCCGAAAGGAACAATTTCGCTTCAAAATGGCCAAAAGTTGCAATACCCCCCCAAAGGAACAATTTCACCTCAAAATGGCAAAAAATTGCAATACCCCCCCAAAGGAACAATTTCGCTTCAAAATGGCCAAAAGTTGCAATACCCCCCCAAAGGAACAATTTCGCCTCAAAATGGCAAAAAATTGCAATACCCCCCAAAGGAACAATTTCGCCTCAAAATAGCAAAAAATTGCAATACCCCCCCAAAGGAACAATTTCGCTTCAAAATGGCCAAAAGTTGCAATACCCCCCCAAAGGAACAATTTCGCCTCAAAATGCCGAAAAGTTGCAATACCCCCGAAAGGAACAATTTCGCTTCAAAATGGCCAAAAGTTGCAATACCACCCCAAAGGAACAATTTCGCCTCAAAATAGCAAAAAATTGCAATACCCCCCCAAAGGAACAATTTCGCTTTAAAATGGCCAAAAGTTGCAATACCCCCCCAAAGGAACAATTTCGCCTCAAAATGCCGAAAAGTTGCAATACCCCCCGAAAGGAACAATTTCGCTTCAAAATGGCCAAAAGTTGCAATACCACCCCAAAGGAACAATTTCGCCTCAAAATGGAAAAAATTGCAATACCCCCCCAAAGGAACAATTTCGCTTCAAAATGCCGAAAAGTTGCAATACCCCCCAAAGGATCAATTTCGCCTCAAAATGGAAAAAAAATTGCAATACCCCCCCAAAGGAACAATTTCGCTTTAAAATGGAAAAAAATTGCAATACCCCCCAAAGGAACAATGTCGCTTCAAAATGCCAAAAAGTTGCAATACCCCCCAAAGGAACAATTTCGCTTCAAAATGGCCAAAAGTTGCAATACCCCCCCAAAAGAACAATTTCGCCTAAAAATGGCCAAAAATTGTAATACCCCCCCAAAGGAACAATTTCGCTTCAATATGGCCAAAAGTTGCAATACCCCCCTAAAGGAACAGTTTCGCCTCAAAATGGCAAAAAATTGCAATACCCCCCCAAAGGAACAATTTCGTTTCAAAATGGCCAAAAGTTGCAATACCCCCCCAAAGGAACAATTTCGCCTCAAAATGGAAAAAAATTGCAATACCCGCCCAAAGGAACAATTTAGCTTCAAAATGGCCAAAAGTTGCAATACCCCCCCAAAGGAACAATTTCGCCTCAAAATGGCCAAAAATTGTAATACCCCCCCAAAGGAACAATTTCGCTTCAATGTGGCCAAAAGTTGCAATACCCCCCAAAGGAACAATTTCGCCTCAAAATGGCAAAAAATTGCAATACCCCCCAAAGGAACAATTTCGCTTCAAAATGCTGAAAAGTTGCAATACCCCCCGAAAGGAACAATTTCGCCTCAAAATGGAAAAAAAATTGCAATACCCCCCCAAAGGAACAATTTCGCCTCAAAATGCCGAAAAGTTGCAATACCCCCCGAAAGGAACAATTTCGCCTCAAAATGGCAAAAAATTGCAATATCCCCGAAAGGAACAATTTCACTTCAAAATGCCGAAAAGTTGCAATACCCCCCGAAAGGAACAATTTCGCTTCAAAATGGCCAAAAGTTGCAATACCACCCCAAAGGAACAATTCCGCCTCAAAATGGCAAAAAATTGCAATACCCCCCCAAAGGAACAATTTCGCTTCAAAATGGCCAAAAGTTGCAATACCCCCCCAAAGGAACAATTTCGCCTCAAAATGGCCAAAAATTGTAATACCCCCCAAAGGAACAATTTCGCTTCAATATGGCCAAAAGTTGCAATACCCCCCCAAAGGAACAATTTCGCTTCAAAATGGCCAAAAGTTGCAATACCCCCCCAAAGGAACAATTTCGCCTCAAAATGGCCAAAAATTGTAATACCCCCCAAAGGAACAATTTCGCTTCAATATGGTCAAAAGTTGCAATACCCCCCCAAAGGAACAGTTTCTCCTCAAAATGGCAAAAAAATGCAATACCCCCCAAAGGAACAATTTCGCTTCAAAATGCCAAAAAGTTGCAATACCCCCCCAAAGGAACAATTTCGCTTCAAAATGCCAAAAAGTTGCAATACCCCCCCAAAGGAACAATTTCGCTTCAAAATGGCCAAAAGTTGCAATACCCCCCCAAAGGAACAATTTCGCCTCAAAATGGCAAAAAATTGCAATACCCCCCCAAAGGAACAATTTCGCTTCAAAATGACCAAAAATTGCAATACCCCCCGAAAGGAACAATTTCGCCTCAAAATGGCCAAAAGTTGCAATACCCCCCCAAAGGAACAATTTCGCCTCAAAATGCCGAAAAGTTGCAATACCCCCCGAAAGGAACAATTTCGCTTCAAAATGGCCAAAAGTTGCAATACCCCCCCAAAGGAACAATTTCGCCTCAAAATGGCAAGAAATTGCAATACTCCCCCAAAGGAACAATTTCGTTTCAAAATGGCCAAAAGTTGCAATACCACCCCAAAGGAACAATTTCGCCTCAAAATGGAAAAAATTGCAATACCCCCCCAAAGGAACAATTTCGCTTCAAAATGACCAAAAATTGCAATACCCCCCGAAAGGAACAATTTCGCCTCAAAATGGCCAAAAGTTGCAATACCCCCCCAAAGGAACAATTTCGCCTCAAAATGCCGAAAAGTTGCAATACCCCCCGAAAGGAACAATTTCGCTTCAAAATGGCCAAAAGTTGCAATACCCCCCCAAAGGAACAATTTCGCCTCAAAATGGCAAGAAATTGCAATACTCCCCCAAAGGAACAATTTCGTTTCAAAATGGCCAAAAGTTGCAATACCACCCCAAAGGAACAATTTCGCCTCAAAATGGAAAAAATTGCAATACCCCCCCAAAGGAACAATTTCGCTTCAAAAAGCCGAAAAGTTGCAATACCCCCCAAAGGAACAATTTCGCTTCAAAATGGCCAAAAGTTGCAATACCCCCCAAAGGATCAATTTCGCCTCAAAATGGAAAAAAAATTGCAATACCCCCCCAAAGGAACAATTTCGCTTTAAAATGGCCAAAAGTTGCAATACCCCCCCAAAGGAACAATTTTCGCCTCAAAATGGAAAAAAATTGCAATACCCCCCCAAAGGAACAATTTCGCTTCAAAATGCCAAAAAGTTGCAATACCCCCCCAAAGGAACACTTTCGCTTCAAAATGGCCAAAAGTTGCAATACCCCCCAAAGGAACAATTTCGCCTCAAAATGGCTAAAATTGTAATACCCCCCCAAAGGAACAATTTCGCTTCAATATGGCCAAAAGTTGCAATACCCCCCTAAAGGAACAGTTTCGCCTCAAAATGGCAAAAAATTGCAATACCCCCCCAAAGGAACAATTTCGTTTCAAAATGCCGAAAAGTTGCAATACCCGCCCAAAGGAACAATTTCGCTTCAAAATGGCCAAAAGTTGCAATACCCCCCAAAGGAACAATTTCGCCTCAAAATGGCCAAAAATTGTAATACCCCCCCAAAGGAACAATTTCGCTTCAATGTGGCCAAAAGTTGCAATACCCCCCAAAGGAACAATTTCGCTTCAATGTGGCCAAAAGTTGCAATACCCCCCAAAGGAACAATTTCGCTTCAAAATGCTGAAAAGTTGCAATACCCCCCAAAAGGAACAATTTCGCCTCAAAATGGAAAAAAAATTGCAATTCCCCCCCAAAGGAACAATTTCGCCTCAAAATGCCGAAAAGTTGCAATACCCCCCGAAAGGAACAATTTTGCCTCAAAATGGCAAAAAATTGCAATATCCCCCAAAGGAACAATTTCACATCAAAATGCCGAAAAGTTGCAATACCCCCCGAAAGGAACAATTTCGCTTCAAAATGGCCAAAAGTTGCAATACCCCCCCAAAGGAACAATTCCGCCTCAAAATGGCAAAAAATTGCAATACCCCCCCAAAGGAACAATTTCGCTTCAAAATGGCCAAAAGTTGCAATACCCCCCCAAAGGAACAATT
The DNA here is from genome assembly GCF_048569485.1 of Anomaloglossus baeobatrachus. Lineage (NCBI taxonomy): Eukaryota > Metazoa > Chordata > Amphibia > Anura > Aromobatidae > Anomaloglossus > Anomaloglossus baeobatrachus. The sequence goes on along the minus strand of NW_027441993.1, from coordinate 415,659 downwards.
TCGCCTCAAAATGGCCAAAAATTGTAATACCCCCCCAAAGGAACAATTTCGCTTCAATATGGCCAAAAGTTGCAATACCCCCCCAAAGGAACAATTTCGCCTCAAAATGGCAAAAAATTGCAATACCCCCCCAAAGGAACAATTTCGCTTCAAAATGACCAAAAATTGCAATACCCCCCGAAAGGAACAATTTCGCCTCAAAATGCCGAAAAGTTGCAATACCCCCCGAAAGGAACAATTTCGCTTCAAAATGGCCAAAAGTTGCAATACCCCCCCAAAGGAACAATTTTGCCTCAAAATGGCAAGAAATTGCAATACCCCCCCAAAGGAACAATTTCGCTTCAAAATGGCCAAAAGTTGCAATACCACCCCAAAGGAACAATTTCGCCTCAAAATGGAAAAAATTGCAATACCCCCCCAAAAGGAACAATTTCGCTTCAAAAAGCCGAAAAGTTGCAATACCCCCCAAGGGAACAATTTCGCTTCAAAATGGCCAAAAGTTGCAATACCCCCCAAAGGATCAATTTCGCCTCAAAATGGAAAAAAAATTGCAATACCCCCCCCAAAGGAACAATTTCGCTTTAAAATGGCCAAAAGTTGCAAAACCCCCCCAAAGGAACAATTTTCGCCTCAAAATGGAAAAAAATTGCAATACCCCCCCAAAGGAACAATTTCGCTTCAAAATGCCAAAAAGTTGCAATACCCCCCAAAGGAACAATTTCGCTTCAAAATGGCCAAAAGTTGCAATACCCCCCCAAAGGAACAATTTCGCCTCAAAATGGCTAAAATTGTAATACCCCCCCAAAGGAACAATTTCGCTTCAATATGGCCAAAAGTTGCAATACCCCCCTAAAGGAACAGTTTCGCCTCAAAATGGCAAAAAATTGCAATACCCCCCCAAAGGAACAATTTCGTTTCAAAATGCCGAAAAGTTGCAATACCCGCCCAAAGGAACAATTTCGCTTCAAAATGGCCAAAAGTTGCAATACCCCCCCAAAGGAACAATTTCGCCTCAAAATGGCCAAAAATTGTAATACCCCCCCAAAGGAACAATTTCGCTTCAATGTGGCCAAAAGTTGCAATACCCCCCAAAGGAACAATTTCGCTTCATTGTGGCCAAAAGTTGCAATACCCCCCAAAGGAACAATTTCGATTCAAATTGCTGAAAAGTTGCAATACCCCCCGAAAGGAACAATTTCGCCTCAAAATGGAAAAAAAATTGCAATTCCCCCCCAAAGGAACAATTTCGCCTCAAAATGCCAAAAAGTTGCAATACCCCCCGAAAGGAACAATTTCGCTTCAAAATGGCCAAAAGTTGCAATACCCCCCCAAAGGAACAATTCCGCCTCAAAATGGCAAAAAATTGCAATACCTCCCCAAAGGAACAATTTCGCTTCAAAATGGCCTAAAGTTCCAATACCCCCCCAAAGGAACAATTTCGCCTCAAAATGGCCAAAAATTGTAATACCCCCCCAAAGGAACAATTTCGCTTCAATATGGCCAAAAGTTGCAATACCCCCCAAAGGAACAATTTCGCCTCAAAATGGCAAAAAATTGCAATACCCCCCCAAAGGAACAATTTCGCTTCAAAATGACCAAAAATTGCAATACCCCCCGAAAGGAACAATTTCGCCTCAAAATGCCGAAAAGTTGCAATACCCCCCGAAAGGAACAATTTCGCTTCAAAATGGCCAAAAGTTCCAATACCCCCCAAAGGAACAATTTTGCCTCAAAATGGCAAGAAATTGCAATACCCCCCCAAAGGAACAATTTCGCTTCAAAATGGCCAAAAGTTGCAATACCACCCCAAAGGAACAATTTCGCCTCAAAATGGAAAAAATTGCAAAACCCCCCCAAAAGGAACAATTTCGCTTCAAAAAGCCGAAAAGTTGCAATACCCCCTAAGGGAACAATTTCGCTTCAAAATTGCCAAAAGTTGCAATACCCCCCAAAGGAACAATTTCGCCTCAAAATGGCCAAAAATTGTAATACCCCCCCAAAGGAACAATTTCGCTTCAATGTGGCCAAAAGTTGCAATACCCCCCAAAGGAACAATTTCGCTTCAATGTGGCCAAAAGTTGCAATACCCCCCAAAGGAACAATTTCGCTTCAAAATGCTGAAAAGTTGCAATACCCCCCGAAAGGAACAATTTCGCCTCAAAATGGAAAAAAAATTGCAATTCCCCCCCAAAGGAACAATTTCGCCTCAAAATGCCGAAAAGTTGCAATACCCCCCGAAAGGAACAATTTTGCCTCAAAATTGCAAAAAATTGCAATATCCCCCAAAGGAACAATTTCACTTCAAAATGCCGAAAAGTTGCAATACCCCCCGAAAGGAACAATTTCGCTTCAAAATGGCCAAAAGTTGCAATACCCCCCCAAAGGAACAATTCCGCCTCAAAATGGCAAAAAATTGCAATACCCCCCCAAAGGAACAATTTCGCTTCAAAATGGCCAAAAGTTGCAATACCCCCCCAAAGGAACAATTTCGCCTCAAAATTGCCAAAAATTGTAATACCCCCCAAAGGAACAATTTCGCTTCAATATGGCCAAAAGTTGCAATACCCCCCCAAAGGAACAATTTCGCCTCAAAATGGCAAAAAATTGCAATACCCCCCCAAAGGAACAATTTCGCTTCAAAATGACCAAAAATTGCAATACCCCCCGAAAGGAACAATTTCGCCTCAAAATGCCGAAAAGTTGCAATACCCCCCGAAAGGAACAATTTCGCTTCAAAATGGCCAAAAGTTGCAATACCCCCCCAAAGGAACAATTTTGCCTCAAAATGGCAAGAAATTGCAATACCCCCCCAAAGGAACAATTTCGCTTCAAAATGGCCAAAAGTTGCAATACCACCCCAAAGGAACAATTTCGCCTCAAAATGGAAAAAATTGCAATACCCCCCCAAAAGGAACAATTTCGCTTCAAAAAGCCGAAAAGTTGCAATACCCCCCAAGGGAACAATTTCGCTTCAAAATGGCCAAAAGTTGCAATACCCCCCAAAGGATCAATTTCGCCTCAAAATGGAAAAAAAATTGCAATACCCCCCCCAAAGGAACAATTTCGCTTCAAAATGCCAAAATGTGCAATACCCCCCCAAAGGAACAATTTCGCTTCAAAATGGCCAAAAGTTGCAATACCCCCCCAAAGGAACAATTTCGCCTCAAAATGGCTAAAATTGTAATACCCCCCCAAAGGAACAATTTCGCTTCAATATGGCCAAAAGTTGCAATACCCCCCTAAAGGAACAGTTTCACCTCAAAATGGCAAAAAATTGCAATACCCCCCCAAAGGAACAATTTCGTTTCAAAATGCCGAAAAGTTGCAATACCCGCCCAAAGGAACAATTTCGCTTCAAAATGGCCAAAAGTTGCAATACCCTCCCAAAGGAACAATTTCGCCTCAAAATGGCCAAAAATTGTAATACCCCCCCAAAGGAACAATTTCGCTTCAATGTGGCCAAAAGTTGCAATACCCCCCAAAGGAACAATTTCGCTTCATTGTGGCCAAAAGTTGCAATACCCCCCAAAGGAACAATTTCGATTCAAATTGCTGAAAAGTTGCAATACCCCCCGAAAGGAACAATTTCGCCTCAAAATGGAAAAAAAATTGCAATTCCCCCCCAAAGGAACAATTTCGCCTCAAAATGCCAAAAAGTTGCAATACCCCCCGAAAGGAACAATTTCGCTTCAAAATGGCCAAAAGTTGCAATACCCCCCCAAAGGAACAATTTCGCCTCAAAATGGCCAAAAATTGTAATACCCCCCCAAAGGAACAATTTCGCTTCAATATGGCCAAAAGTTGCAATACCCCCCCAAAGGAACAATTTCGCTTCAAAATGGCCAAAAGTTGCAATACCCCCTCAAAGAAACAATTTCGCCTCAAAATGGCCAAAAATTGTAATACCCCCCAAAGGAACAATTTCGCTTCAATATGGCCAAAAGTTGCAATAACCCCCCAAAGGAAGTTTCGCCTCAAAATGGCAAAAAATTGCAATACCCCCCCAAAGGAACAATTTCGCTTCAAAATGGCCAAAAGTTGCAATACCCCCCCAAAGGAACAGTTTCGCCTCAAAATGGCAAAAAATTGCAATACCCCCCCAAAGGAACAATTTCGCTTCAAAATGGCCAAAAGTTGCAATACCCCCCCAAAGGAACAATTTCGCCTCAAAATGGCCAAAAATTGTAATACCCCCCCAAAGGAACAATTTCGATTCAAAATGGCCAAAAGTTGCAATACCCGCCCAAAGGAACAATTTCGCTTCAATGTGGCCAAAAGTTGCAATACCCCCCAAAGGAACAATTTCGCCTCAAAATGGCAAAAAATTGCAATACGCCCCAAAGGAACAATTTCGCTTCAAAATGCTGAAAAGTTGCAAAACCCCCCGAAAAGAACAATTTCGGCCCAAAATGGAAAAAAAATTGCAATACCCCCCCAAAGGAACAATTTCGCATCAAAATGCCGAAAAGTTGCAATACCCCCCAAAAGGAACAATTTCGCCTCAAAATGGCAAAAAATTGCAATATCCCCCAAAGGAACAATTTCACTTCAAAATGCCGAAAAGTTGCAATACCCCCCGAAAGGAACAATTTCGCTTCAAAATGGCCAAAAGTTGCAATACCCCCCCAAAGGAACAATTCCGCCTCAAAATGGCAAAAAATTGCAATACCCCCCCAAAGGAACAATTTCGCTTCAATATGGCCAAAAGTTGCAATACCCCCCTAAAGGAACAGTTTCGCCTCAAAATGGGAAAAAATTGCAATACCCCCCCAAAGGAACAATTTCGTTTCAAAATGGCCAAAAGTTGCAATACCCCCCCAAAGGAACAATTTCGCCTCAAAATGGAAAAAAATTGCAATACCCGCCCAAAGGAACAATTTCGCTTCAAAATGGCCAAAAGTTGCAATACCCCCCCCAAAGGAACAATTTCGCCTCAAAATGGCCAAAAATTGTAATACCCCCCCAAAGGAACAATTTCGCTTCAATGTGGCCAAAAGTTGCAATACCCCCCAAAGGAACAATTTCGCCTCAAAATGGCAAAAAATTACAATACCCCCCAAAGGAACAATTTCGCTTCAAAATGCTGAAAAGTTGCAATACCCCCCGAAAGGAACAATTTCGCCTCAAAATGGAAAAAAAATTGCAATACCCCCCCAAAGGAACAATTTCGCCTCAAAATGCCGAAAAGTTGCAATACCCCCCGAAAGGAACAATTTCGCCTCAAAATGGCAAAAAATTGCAATATCCCCAAAGGAACAATTTCACTTCAAAATGCCGAAAAGTTGCAATACCCCCCGAAAGGAACAATTTCGCTTCAAAATGGCCAAAAGTTGCAATACCCCCCCCAAAGGAACAATTCCGCCTCAAAATGGCAAAAAATTGCAATACCCCCCCAAAGGAACAATTTCGCTTCAAAATGGCCAAAAGTTGCAATACCCCCCCAAAGGAACAATTTCGCCTCAAAATGGCCAAAAATTGTAATACCCCCCCAAAGGAACAATTTCGCTTCAATATGGCCAAATGTTGCAATACTCCCCCAAAGGAACAATTTCGCTTCAAAATGGCCAAAAGTTGCAATACCCCCCCAAAGGAACAATTTCGCCTCAAAATGGCCAAAAATTGTAATACCCCCCCAAAGGAACAATTTCGCTTCAATATGGCCAAAAGTTGCAATAACCCCCCAAAGGAACAGTTTCGCCTCAAAATGGCAAAAAATTGCAATACCCCCCCAAAGGAACAATTTCGCTTCAAAATGGCCAAAAGTTGCAATACCCCCCCAAAGGAACAGTTTCGCCTCAAAATGGCAAAAAATTGCAATACCCCCCCAAAGGAACAATTTCGCTTCAAAATGGCCAAAAGTTGCAATACCCCCCCAAAGGAACAATTTCGCCTCAAAATGGCCAAAAATTGTAATACCCCCCCAAAGGAACAATTTCGCTTCAATATGGCCAAAAGTTGCAATACCCCCCTAAAGGAACAGTTTCGCCTCAAAATGGCAAAAAATTGCAATACCCCCCCAAAGGAACAATTTCGTTTCAAAATGGCCAAAAGTTGCAATACCCCCCAAAGGAACAATTTCGCCTCAAAATGGAAAAAAATTGCAATCCCCCCCAAAGGAACAATTTCGCTTCAAAATGCCGAAAAGTTGCAATACCCGCCCAAAGGAACAATTTCGCTTCAAAATAGCCAAAAGTTGCAATACCCCCCCAAAGGAACAATTTCGCCTCAAAATGGCCAAAAATTGTAATACCCCCCCAAAGGAACAATTTCGCTTCAATGTGGCCAAAAGTTGCAATACCCCCCAAAGGAACAATTTCGCCTGAAAATGGCAAAAAATTGCAATACCCCCCAAAGGAACAATTTCGCTTCAAAATGCTGAAAAGTTGCAATACCCCCCGAAAGGAACAATTTCGCCTAAAAATGGAAAAAAAATTGCAATACCCCCCAAAAGGAACAATTTCGCCTCAAAATGCCAAAAAGTTGCAATACCCCCCGAAAGGAACAATTTCGCCTCAAAATGGCAAAAAATTGCAATATCCCCCAAAGGAACAATTTCACTTCAAAATGCCGAAAAGTTGCAATACGCCCCGAAAGGAACAATTTCGCTTCAAAATGGCCAAAAGTTGCAATACCCCCCCAAAGGAACAATTCCGCCTCAAAATGGCAAAAAATTGCAATACCCCCCCAAAGGAACAATTTCGCTTCAAAATGGCCAAAAGTTGCAATACCCCCCCAAAGGAACAATTTCGCTTCAATATGGCCAAAAGTTTCAATACCCCCCAAAGGAACAATTTCGCCTCAAAATGGCCAAAAGTTGCAATACCCCCCAAAGGAACAATTTCGCTTCAAAATGCTGAAAAGTTGCAATACCCCCCGAAAGGAACAATTTCGCCTCAAAATGGAAAAAAAATTGCAATACCCCCCCCAAAGGAACAATTTCGCCTCAAAATGCCGAAAAGTTGCAATACCCTCCGAAAGGAACAATTTCGCCTCAAAATGGCAAAAAATTGCAATACCCCCCCAAAGGAACAATTTCGCCTCAAAATGGCCAAAAATTGTAATACCCCCCCAAAGGAACAATTTCGCTTCAATATGGCCAAAAGTTTCAATACCCCCCCAAAAGAACAATTTCGCCTCAAAATGGCCAAAAATTGTAATACCCCCCAAAGGAACAATTTCGCTTCAATATGGCCAAAAGTTGCAATACCCCCCCAAAGGAACAATTTCGCCTCAAAATGGAAAAAAATTGCAATACCCCCCTAAAGGAACAATTTCGCTTCAAAATGCCAAAAAGTTTCAAATCCCCCCCAAAGGAACAATTTCGCTTCAAAATGGCCAAAAGTTGCAATACCCCCCCAAAGGAACAATTTCGCCTCAAAATGGCAAAAAATTGCAATACCCCCCCAAAGTAACAATTTCGCTTCAAAATGACCAAAAATTGCAATACCCCCCGAAATGAACAATTTCGCCTCAAAATGGCCAAAAGTTGCAATACCCCCCCAAAGGAACAATTTCGCTTCAATATGGCCAAAAGTTGCAATACCCCCCCAAAGGAACAATTTCGCTTCAAAATGGCCAAAAGTAGCAATACCCCCCCAAAGGAACAATTTCGCCTCAAAATGGCCAAAAATTGTAATACCCCCCAAAGGAACAATTTCGCTTCAATATGGCCAAAAGTTGCAATACCCCCCCAAAGGAACAATTTCGCTTCAAAATGCCGAAAAGTTGCAATACCCGCCCAAAGGAACAATTTCGCTTCAAAATGGCCAAAAGTTGCAATACCCCCCCAAAGGAACAATTTCGCCTCAAAATGGCCAAAAATTGTAATACCCCCCAAAGGAACAATTTCGCTTCAATGTGGCCAAAAGTTGCAATACCCCCCAAAGGAACAATTTCGCCTCAAAATGGCAAAAAATTGCAATACTCCCAAAGGAACAATTTTAGCTTCAAAATGCTGAAAAGTTGCAATACCCCCCGAAAGGAACAATTTCGTCTCAAAATGGAAAAAAAATTGCAATACCCCCCAAAGGAACAATTTCGCCTCAAAATGCCGAAAAGTTGCAATACCCCCCGAAAGGAACAATTTCGCCTCAAAATGGCAAAAAATTGCAATATCCCCCAAATGAACAATTTCACTTCAAAATGCCGAAAAGTTGCAATACCCCCCGAAAGGAACAATTTCGCCTCAAAATGGCCAAAAATTGTAATACCCCCCCAAAGGAACAATTTCGCTTCAATGTGGCCAAAAGTTGCAATACCCCCCAAAGGAACAATTTCGCCTCAAAATGGCAAAAAATTGCAATACCCCCAAAGGAACAATTTCGCTTCAAAATGCTGAAAAGTTGCAATACCCCCCGAAAGGAACAATTTCGCCTCAAAATGGAAAAAAAATTGCAATACCCCCCCAAAGGAACAATTTCGCCTCAAAATGGCCAAAAGTTGCAATACCCCCCCCAAAGGAACAATTTCGCTTCAAAATGGCCAAAAGTTGCAATACCCCCCCAAAGGAACAATTTCGCCTCAAAATGGCCAAAAATTGTAATACCCTCCCAAAGGAACAATTTCGCTTCAATATGGCCAAAAGTTGCAATACCCCCCAAAGGAACAGTTTCACCTCAAAATGGCAAAAAATTGCAATACCCCCCCAAAGGAACAATTTCGCTTCAAAATGGCCAAAAGTTGCAATACCCCCCAAAGGAACAATTTCGCCTCAAAATGGAAAAAAATTGCAATACCCCCCCAAAGGAACAATTTCGCTTCAAAATGCCAAAAAGTTGCAATACCCCCCAAAGGAACAATTTCGCTTCAAAATGCCAAAAAGTTGCAATACCCCCCCAAAGGAACAATTTCGCTTCAAAATGGCCAAAAGTTGCAATACCCCCCCAAAGGAACAATTTCGCCTCAAAATGGCAAAAAATTGCAATACCCCCCCAAAGGAACAATTTCGCTTCAAAATGACCAAAAATTGCAATACCCCCCGAAAGGAACAATTTCGCCTCAAAATGGCCAAAAGTTGCAATACCCCCCAAAGGAACAATTTCGCCTCAAAATGCCGAAAAGTTGCAATACCCCCCCCCCCCGAAAGGAACAATTTCGCTTCAAAATGGCCAAAAGTTGCAAAACCCCCCAAAGCAACAATTTCGCCTCCAAATGGCAAGAAATTGCAATACCCCCCCAAAGGAACAATTTCGCTTCAAAATGGCCAAAAGTTGCAATACCACCCCAAAGGAACAATTTCTCCTCAAAATGGAAAAAATTGCAATACCCCCCCAAAGGAACAATTTCGCTTCAAAATGCCGAAAAGTTGCAATACCCCCCCAAAGGAACAATTTCGCCTCAAAATGGCCAAAAATTGTAATACCCCCCCAAAGGAACAATTTCGCTTCAATGTGGCCAAAAGTTGCAATACCCCCCAAAGGAACAATTTCGCCTCAAAATGGCAAAAAATTGCAATACCCCCCAAAGGAACAATTTCGCTTCAAAATGCTGAAAAGTTGCAATACCCCCCGAAAGGAACAATTTCGCCTCAAAATGGAAAAAAAATTGCAATACCCGCCCCAAAGGAACAATTTCGCCTCAAAATGCCGAAAAGTTGCAATACCCTCCGAAAGGAACAATTTCGCCTCAAAATGGCAAAAAATTGCAATATCCCCCAAAGGAACAATTTCACTTCAAAATGCCGAAAAGTTGCAATACCCCCCGAAAGGAACAATTTTGCCTCAAAATGGCCAAAAATTGTAATACCCCCCCAAAGGAACATTTTCGCTTCAATGTGGCCAAAAGTTGCAATACCCCCCAAAGGAACAATTTCGCCTCAAAATGGCAAAAAATTGCAATACCCCCCAAAGGAACAATTTCGCTTCAAAATGCTGAAAAGTTGCAATACCCCCCGAAAGGAACAATTTCGCCTCAAAATGGGAAAAAAATTGCAATACCCCCCCAAAGGAACAATTCCGCCTCAAAATGGCCAAAAGTTGCAATACCCCCCAAAGGAACAATTTCGCTTCAAAATGGCCAAAAGTTGCAATACCCCCCCAAAGGAACAATTTCGCCTCAAAATGGCCAAAAATTGTAATACCCCCCAAAGGAACAATTTCGCTTCAATATGGCCAAAAGTTGCAATACCCCCCCAAAGGAACAGTTTCGCCTCAAAATGGCAAAAAATTGCAATACCCCCCCAAAGGAACAATTTCGCTCCAAAATGGCAAAAAGTTGCAATACACCCCAAAAGGAACAATTTCGCCTCAAAATGGAAAAAAATTGCAATACCCCCCCAAAGGAACAATTTCGCTTCAAAATGCCAAAAAGTTGCAATACCCCCCAAAGGAACAATTTCGCTTCAAAATGCCAAAAAGTTGCAATACCCCCCCAAAGGAACAATTTCGCTTCAAAATGGCCAAAAGTTGCAATACCCCCCCAAAGGAACAATTTCGCCTCAAAATGGCAAAAAATTGCAATATCCCCCAAAGGAACAATTTCACTTCAAAATGCCGAAAAGTTGCAATACCCCCCGAAAGGAACAATTTCACTTCAAAATGGCCAAAAGTTGCAATACCCCCCCAAAGGAACAATTCCGCCTCAAAATGGCAAAAAATTGCAATACCCCCCCCAAAGGAAAAATTTCGCTTCAAAATGGCCAAAAGTTGCAATACCCCTCCAAAGGAACAATTTCGCCTCAAAATGGCCAAAAATTTTAATACCCCCCAAAGGAACAATTTCGCTACAATATGGCCAAAAGTTGCAATACCCCCCCAAAGGAACAATTTCGCTTCAAAATGGCCAAAACTTGCAATACCCCCCCAAAGGAACAATTTCGCCTCAAAATGGCCAAAAATTGTAATACCCCCCCAAAGGAACAATTTCGCTTCAATATGGCCAAAAGTTGCAATACCCCCCCAAAGGAACAGTTTCGCCTCAAAATGGCAAAAAATTGCAATACCCCCCCAAAGGAACAATTTCGCTTCAAAATGGCCAAAAGTTGCAATACCCCCCCAAAGGAACAATTTCGCCTCAAAATGGAAAAAAATTGCAATACCCCCCCAAAGGAACAATTTCGCTTCAAAATGCCAAAAAGTTGCAATACCCCCCCAAAGGAACAATTTCGCTTCAAAATGCCAAAAAGTTGCAATACCCCCCCAAAGGAACAATTTCGCTTCAAAATGGCCAAAAGTTGCAATACCCCCCCAAAGGAACAATTTCGCTTCAAAATGGCCAAAAGTTGCAATACCCCCCCAAAGGAACAATTTCGCCTCAAAATGGCAAAAAATTGCAATACCCCCCCAAAGGAACAATTTCGCTTCAAAATGACCAAAAATTGCAATACCCCCCGAAAGGAACAATTTCGCCTCAAAATGGCCAAAAGTTGCAATACCCCCCCAAAGGAACAATTTCGCCTCAAAATGCCGAAAAGTTGCAATACCCCCCGAAAGGAACAATTTCGCTTCAAAATGGCCAAAAGTTGCAATACCCCCCCAAAGGAACAATTTCGCTTCAATATGGCCAAAAGTTGCAATACCCCCACAAAGGAACAATTTCGCTTCAATGTGGCCAAAAGTTGCAATACCCCCCAAAGGAACAATTTCGCCTCAAAATGGCAAAAAAATGCAATACCCCCCAAAGGAACAATTTCGCTTCAAAATGCTGAAAAGTTGCAATACCCCCCGAAAGGAACAATTTCGCCTCAAAATGGAAAAAAAATTGCAATACCCCCCCAAAGGAACAATTTCGCCTCAAAATGCCGAAAAGTTGCAATACCCCCCGAAAGGAACAATTTCGCCTCAAAATGGCAAAAAATTGCAATATCCCCCAAAGGAACAATTTCACTTCAAAATGCCAAAAAGTTGCAATACCCCCCGGAAGGAACAATTTCGCTTCAAAATGGCCAAAAGTTGCAATACCCCCCCAAAGGAACAATTCCGCCTCAAAATGGCAAAAAATTGCAATACCCCCCCAAAGGAACAATTTCGCTTCAAAATGGCCAAAAGTTGCAATACCCCTCCAAAGGAACAATTTCGCCTCAAAATGGCCAAAAATTGTAATACCCCCCAAAGGAACAATTTCGCTACAATATGGCCAAAAGTTGCAATACCCCCCCAAAGGAACAATTTCGCTTCAAAATGGCCAAAAGTTGCAATACCCCCCCAAAGGAACAATTTCGCCTCAAAATGGCCAAAAATTGTAATACCCCCCCAAAGGAACAATTTCGCTTCAATATGGCCAAAAGTTGCAATACCCCCCCAAAGGAACAGTTTCGCCTCAAAATGGCAAAAAATTGCAATACCCCCCCAAAGGAACAATTTCGCTTCAAAATGGCCAAAAGTTGCAATACCCCCCCAAAAGAACAATTTCGCCTCAAAATGGAAAAAAATTGCAATACCCCCCCAAAGGAACAATTTCGCTTCAAAATGCCAAAAAGTTGCAATACCCCCCCAAAGGAACAATTTCGCTCCAAAATGCCAAAAAGTTGCAATACCCCCCCAAAGGAACAATTTCGCTTCAAAATGGCCAAAAGTTGCAATACCCCCCCAAAAGGAACAATTTTGCCTCAAAATGGCAAAAAATTGCAATACCCCCCCAAAGGAACAATTTCGCTTCAAAATGACCAAAAATTGCAATACCCCCTGAAAGGAACAATTTCGCCTCAAAATGGCCAAAAGTTGCAATACCCCCCCAAAGGAACAATTTCGCCTCAAAATGCCGAAAAGTTGCAATACCCCCCGAAAGGAACAATTTCGCTTCAAAATGGCCAAAAGTTGCAATACCCCCCCCAAAGGAACAATTTCGCCTCAAAATGGCAAGAAATTGCAATACCCCCCCAAAGGAACAATTTCGCCTCAAAATGCCGAAAAGTTGCAATACCCCCCCAAAGGAACAATTTCGCTTCAATATGGCCAAAAGTTGCAATACCCCCCCAAAGGAACAATTTCGCTTCAAAATGGCCAAAAGTTGCAATACCCCCCCAAAGGAACAATTTCGCCTCAAAATGGCCAAAAATTGTAATACCCCCCCAAAGGAACAATTTCGCTTCAATATGGCCAAAAGTTGCAATACCCCCCAAAGGAACAGTTTCGCCTCAAAATGGCAAAAAATTGCAATACCCCCCAAAGGAACAATTTCGCCTCAAAATGCCGAAAAGTTGCAATACCCCCGAAAGGAACAATTTCGCCTCAAAATGGCAAAAAATTGCAATATCCCCCAAAGGAACAATTTCACTTCAAAATGCCGAAAAGTTGCAATACCCCCCGAAAGGAACAATTTCGCTTCAAAATGGCCAAAAGTTGCAATACCCCCCCAAAGGAACAATTCCGCCTCAAAATGGCAAAAAATTGCAATACCCCTTAAAGGAACAATTTCGCCTCAAAATGGCCAAAAGTTGCAATACCCCCCCAAAGGAACAATTTCGCCTCAAAATGGCCAAAAATTGTAATACCCCCCCAAAGGAACAATTTCGCTTCAATATGGCCAAAAGTTGCAATACCCCCCCAAGGAACAATTTCGCTTCAAAATGGCCAAAAGTTGCAATACCCCCCCAAAGGAACAATTTCGCCTAAAAATGGCCAAAAATTGTAATACCCCCCCAAAGGAACAATTTCGCTTCAATATGGCCAAAAGTTGCAATACCCCCCCAAAGGAACAGTTTCGCCTCAAAATGGCAAAAAATTGCAATACCCCCCCAAAGGAACAATTTCGCCTCAAAATGCCTTAAAGTTGCAATATCTCCCAAAGGAACAATTTCACTTCAAAATGCCGAAAAGTTGGAATACCCCCCGAAAGGAACAATTTCGCCTCAAAATGGCCAAAAGTTGCAATACACCCCCAAAGGAACAATTCCGCCTCAAAATGGCAAAAAATTGCAATACCCCCCCCAAAGGAACAATTTCGCTTCAAAATGGCCAAAAGTTGCAATACCCCCCCAAAGGAACAATTTTGCCTCAAATTGGCCAAAAATTGTAATACCCCCCCAAAGGAACAATTTCGCTTCAATATGGCCAAAAGTTGCAATACCCCCCCAAAGGAACAGTTTCGCCTCAAAATGGCAAAAAATTGCAATACCCCCCCAAAGGAACAATTTCGCTTCAAAATGGCCAAAAGTTGCAATACCCCCCGAAAGGAACAATTTCGCTTCAAAATGGCAAAAAGTTGCAATACCCCCCCAAAGGAACAATTTCGCCTCAAAATGGCAAGAAATTGCAATACCCCCCCAAAGGAACAATTTCGCCTCAAAATGCCGAAAAGTTGCAATACCCCCCCAAAGGAACAATTTCGCTTCATTATGGCCAAAAGTTGCAATACCAACCCAAAGGAACAATTTCGCTTCAAAATGGCCAAAAGTTGCAATACCCCCCCAAAGGAACAATTTCGCCTCAAATGGCAAAAAATTGCAATACGCCCCCAAAGGAACAATTTCGCTTCAAAATGACCAAAAGTTGCAATACCCCCCGAAAGGAACAATTTCGCCTCTAAATGGCCAAAAGTTGCAATACCCCCCCAAAGGAACAATTTCGCCTCAAAATGCCGAAAAGTTGCAATACCCCCCGAAAGGAACAATTTCGCTTCAAAATGGCCAAAAGTTGCAATACCCCCCCAAAGGAACAATTTTGCCTCAAAATGGCAAAAAATTGCAATACCCCCCAAAGGAACAATTTCGCTTCAAAATGGCCAAAAGTTGCAATACCCCCCCAAAGGAACAATTTCACCTCAAAATGCCGAAAATTTGCAATACCCCCCGAAAGGAACAATTTCGCTTCAAAATGGCCAAAAGTTGCAATACCACCCCAAAGGAACATCTTCGCCTCAAAATGGAAAAAATTGCAATACCCCCCCAAAGGAACAATTTCGCTTCAAAATGCCGAAAAGTTGCAATACCCCCCAAAGGAACAATTTCGCTTCAATATGGCCAAAAGTTGCAATACCACCCCAAAGGAACAATTTCTCCTCAAAATGGAAAAAATTGCAATACCCCCCCAAAGGAACAATTTCGCTTCACAATGCCGAAAAGTTGCAATACCCCCCAAAAGAACAATTTCGCTTCAAAATGGCCAAAAGTTGCAATACCCCCCAAAGGATCAATTTCGCCTCAAAATGGAAAAAAAATTGCAATACCCCCCAAAGGAAAAATTTCGCTTTAAAATGGCCAAAAGTTGCAATACCCCCCCAAAGGAACAATTTTCGCCTCAAAATGGAAAAAAATTGCATTACCTCCCCAAAGAAACAATTTCGCTTCAAAATGCCAAAAAGTTGCAATACCCCCCCAAAGGAACAATTTCGCTTCAAAATGGCCAAAAGTTGCAATACCCCCCCCCAAAGGAACAATTTCGCCTCAAAATGGCAAAAAATTGCAATACCCCCCCAAAGGAACAATTTCGTTTCAAAATGGCCAAAAGTTGCAATACCCCCCAAAGGAACAATTTCGCCTCAAAATGGAAAAAAATTGCAATACCCCCCAAAGGAACAATTTCGCTTCAAAATGCCGAAAAGTTGCAATACCCGCCCAAAGGAACAATTTCGCTTCAAAATAGCCAAAAGTTGCAATACTTCCCCAAAGGAACAATTTCGCCTCAAAATGGCCAAAAATTGTAATACCCCCCCAAAGGAACAATTTCGATTCAATGTGGCCAAAAGTTGCAATACCCCCCAAAGGAACAATTTCGCCTCAAAATGGCAAAAATTGCAATACCCCCAAAGGAACAATTTCGCTTCAAAATGCTGAAAAGTTGCAATACCCCCCGAAAGGAACAATTTCGCCTCAAAATGGAAAAAAAATTGCAATACCCCCCCAAAGGAATAATTTCGCCTCAAAATGCCGAAAAGTTGCAATACCCCCCGAAAGGAACAATTTTGCCTCAAAATGGCAAAAAATTGCAATACCCCCCCAAAGGAACAATTCCGCCTCAAAATGCCAAAAAATTGCAATACCCCCCCAAAGGAACAATTTCGCTTCAAAATGGCCAAAAGTTGCAATACCCCCCCAAAGGAACAATTTCGCCTCAAAATGGCCAAAAATTGTAATACCCCCCCAAAGGAACAATTTCGCTTCAATATGGCCAAAAGTTGCAATACCCCCCCAAAGGAACAATTTCGCTTCAAAATGGCCAAAAGTTGCAATACCCCCCCAAAGGAACAATTTCGACTCAAAATGGCCAAAAATTGTAATATCCCCCCAAAGGAACAATTTCGCTTCAATATGGCCAAAAGTTGCAATACCCCCCTAAAGGAACAGTTTCGCCTCAAAGTGGCAAAAAATTGCAATACCCCCCCAAATGAACAATTTCGTTTCAAAATGGTCAAAAGTTGCAATACCCCCCAAAGGAACAATTTCGCCTCAAAATGGAAAAAAATTGCAATACCCCCCAAAGGAACAATTTCGCTTCAAAATGCCAAAAAGTTGCAATACCCCCCCAAAGGAACAATTTCGCCTCTAAATGGCCAAAAGTTGCAATACCCCCCCAAAGGAACAATTTCGCCTCAAAATGCCGAAAAGTTGCAATACCCCCCGAAAGGAACAATTTCGCTTCAAAATGGCCAAAAGTTGCAATACCCCCCCAAAGGAACAATTTCGCCTCAAAATGGAAAGAAATTGCAATACCCCCCCAAAGGAACAATTTTCGCTTTAAAATGGAAAAAAATTGCATTACCCCCCCAAAGGAACAATTTCGCTTCAAAATGCCAAAAAGTTGCAATACCCCCCCAAAGGAACAATTTCGCCTCAAAATGGCCAAAAATTGTAATACCCCCCAAAGGAACAATTTCGCTTCAATATGGCCAAAAGTTGCAATACCCCCCCTAAAGGAACAGTTTCGCCTCAAAATGGCAAAAAATTGCAATACCCCCCAAAGGAACAATTTCGTTTCAAAATGGCCAAAAGTTGCAATACCCCCCAAAGGAACAATTTCGCCTCAAAATGGAAAAAAATTGCAATACCCCCCCAAAGGAACAATTTCGCTTCAAAATGCCAAAAAGTTGCAATACCCCCCCAAAGGAACAATTTCGCCTCAAAATGGCAAAAAATTGCAATACGCCCCCAAAGGAACAATTTCGCTTCAAAGTGACCAAAAGTTGCAATACCCCCCGAAAGGAACAATTTCGCCTCTAAATGGCCAAAAGTTGCAATACCCCCCCAAAGGAACAATTTCGCCTCAAAATGCCGAAAAGTTGCAATACCCCCCCAAAGGAACAATTTCGCCTCAAAATGGCAAGAAATTGCAATACTCCCCAAAGGAACAATTTTGCCTCAAAATGGCAAAAAATTGCAATACCCCCAAAGTAACAATTTCGCTTCAAAATGGCCAAAAGTTGCAATACCCCCTCAAAGGAACAATTTCGCCTCAAAATGGCAAAAAATTGCAATACCCCCCAAAGGAACAATTTCGCCTCAAAATAGCAAAAAATTGTAATACCCCCCCAAAGGAACAATTTCGCTTCAATATGGCCAAAAGTTGCAATACCCCCCCTAAAGGAGCAGTTTCGCCTCAAAATGGCAAAAAATTGCAATACCCCCCCAAAGGAACAATTTTGTTTCAAAATGGCCAAAAGTTGCAATACCCCCCCAAAGGAACATTTTCGCTTCAAAATGGCCAAAAGTTGCAATACCCCCCAAAGGAACAATTTCGCCTCAAAATGGCAAAAAATTGCAATACGCCCCCAAAGGAACAATTTCGCTTCAAAATGACCAAAAGTTGCAATACTCCCCGAAAGGAACAATTTCGCCTCTAAATGGCCAAAAGTTGCAATACCCCCCCAAAGGAACAATTTCGCCTCAAAATGCCGAAAAGTTGCAATACCCCCCGAAAGGAACAATTTCGCTTCAAAATGGCCAAAAGTTGCAATACCCCCCCAAAGGAACAATTTCGCCTCAAAATGGAAAGAAATTGCAATACCCCCCCAAAGGAACAATTTTCGCCTCAAAATGGAAAAAAATTGCATTACCCCCCCAAAGGAACAATTTCGCTTCAAAATGCCAAAAAGTTGCAATACCCCCCCAAAGGAACAATTTCGCCTCAAAATGGCCAAAAATTGTAATACCCCCCCAAAGGAACAATTTCGCTTCAATATGGCCAAAAGTTGCAATACCCCCCCTAAAGGAACAGTTTCGCCTCAAAATGGCAAAAAATTGCAATACCCCCCAAAGGAACAATTTCGTTTCAAAATGGCCAAAAGTTGCAATACCCCCCAAAGGAACAATTTCGCCTCAAAATGGAAAAAAATTGCAATACCCCCCCAAAGGAACAATTTCGCTTCAAAATGCCAAAAAGTTGCAATACCCCCCCAAAGGAACAATTTCGCCTCAAAATGGCAAAAAATTGCAATACGCCCCCAAAGGAACAATTTTGCTTCAAAGTGACCAAAAGTTGCAATACCCCCCGAAAGGAACAATTTCGCCTCTAAATGGCCAAAAGTTGCAATACCCCCCCAAAGGAACAATTTCGCCTCAAAATGCCGAAAAGTTGCAATACCCCCCGAAAGGAACAATTTCGCTTCAAAATGGCCAAAAGTTGCAATACCCCCCCAAAGGAACAATTTCGCCTCAAAATGGCAAGAAATTGCAATACCCCCCAAAGGAACAATTTTGCCTCAAAATGGCAAAAAATTGCAATACCCCCCAAAGTAACAATTTCGCTTCAAAATGGCCAAAAGTTGCAATACCCCCCCAAAGGAACAATTTCGCCTCAAAATGGCAAGAAATTGCAATACCCCCCAAAGGAACAATTTTGCCTCAAAATGGCAAAAAATTGCAATACCCCCCAAAGTAACAATTTCGCTTCAAAATGGCCAAAAGTTGCAATACCCCCTCAAAGGAACAATTTCGCCTCAAAATGGCAAAAAATTGTAATACCCCCCCAAAGGAACAATTTCGCTTCAATATGGCCAAAAGTTGCAATACCCCCCCTAAAGGAACAGTTTCGCCTCAAAATGGCAAAAAATTGCAATACCCCCCCAAAGGAACAATTTCGTTTCAAAATGGCCAAAAGTTGCAATACCCCCCAAAGGAACAATTTCGCCTCAAAATGGAAAAAAATTGCAATACCCCCCCAAAGGAACAATTTCGCTTCAAAATGCCGAAAAGTTGCAATACCCGCCCAAAGGAACAATTTCGCTTCAAAATGGCCAAAAGTTGCAATACCCCCCCAAAGGAACAATTTCGCCTCAAAATGGCCAAAAATTGTAATACCCCCCAAAGGAACAATTTCGCTTCAATGTGGCCAAAAGTTGCAATACCCCCCAAAGGAACAATTTCGCCTCAAAATGGCAAAAAATTGCAATACCCCCCAAAGGAACAATTTCGCTTCAAAATGCTGAAAAGTTGCAATACTCCCCGAAAGGAACAATTTCGCCTCAAAATGGAAAAAAAATTGCAATACCCCCCCAAAGGAACAATTTCGCCTCAAAATGCCGAAAAGTTGCAATACCCCCCGAAAGGAACAATTTCGCCTCAAAATGGCAAAAAATTGCAATATCCCCCAAAGGAGCAATTTCACTTCAAAATGCCGAAAAGTTGCAATACCCCCCGAAAGGAACAATTTCGCTTCAAAATGGCCAAAAGTTGCAATACCCCCCCAAAGGAACAATTCCGTCTCAAAATGGCAAAAAATTGCAATACCCCCCCAAAGGAACAATTTCGCTTCAAAATGGCCAAAAGTTGCAATACCCCACCAAAGGAACAATTTCGCCTCAAAATGGCCAAAAATTGTAATACCCCCCCAAAGGAACAATTTCGCTTCAATATGGCCAAAAGTTGCAATACCCCCCCAAAGGAACAATTTCGCTTCAAAATGGCCAAAAGTTGCAATACCCCCCAAAGGAACAATTTCGCCTCAAAATGGCCAAAAATTGTAATACCCCCCCAAAGGAACAATTTCGCTTCAATATGGCCAAAAGTTGCAATACCCCCCCAAAGGAACAGTTTCGCCTCAAAATGGCAAAAAAATTGCAATACCCCCCCAAAGGAACAATTTTGCTTCAAAATGGCCAAAAGTTGCAATACCCCCCCAAAGGAACAATTTCGCCTCAAAATGGAAAAAAATTGCAATACCCCCCCAAAGGAACAATTTCGCTTCAAAATGCCAAAAAGTTGCAATACCCCCCCAAAGGAACAATTTCGCTTCAAAATGCCAAAAAGTTGCAATACCCCCCCAAAGGAACAATTTCGCCTCAAAATGGCAAAAAATTGCAATACCCCCCCAAAGGAACAATTTCGCTTCAAAATGACCAAAAATTGCAATACCCCCGAAAGGAACAATTTCGCCTCCAAATGGCCAAAAGTTGCAATACCCCCCCAAAGGAACAATTTCGCCTCAAAATGGCAAGAAATTGCAATACCCCCCCAAAGGAACAATTTTGCCTCAAAATGGCAAAAAATTGCAATACCCCCCAAAGTAACAATTTCGCTTCAAAATGGCCAAAAGTTGCAATACCCCCCCAAAGGAACAATTTCGCCTCAAAACGGCAAAAAATTGCAATACCCCCCCAAAGGAACAATTTCGCTTCAAAATGGCCAAAAGTTGCAATACCCCCTCAAAGGAACAATTTCGCCTCAAATTGGCAAAAAATTGCAATACCCCCCAAAGGAACAATTTCGCCTCAAAATAGCTAAAAATTGCAATACCTCCCCAAAGGAACAATTTCGCTTCAAAATGGCCAAAAGTTGCAATACCACCCCAAAGGATCAATTTCGCCTCAAAATGGAAAAAAAATTGCAATACCCCCCAAAGGAACAATTTCGCTTTAAAATGGCCAAAAGTTGCAATACCCCCCCAAAGGAACAATTTCGCCTCAAAATGGCCAAAAATTGTAATACCCCCCAAAGGAACAATTTCGCTTCAATGTGACCAAAAGTTGCAATACCCCCCAAAGGAACAATTTCGCCTCAAAATGGCAAAAAATTGCAATACCCCCCAAAGGAACAATTTCGCTTCAAAATGCTGAAAAGTTGCAATACCCCCCGAAAGGAACAATTTCGCTTCAAAATGGAAAAAAAATTGCAATACCCCCCAAAGGAACAATTTCGCCTCAAAATGGCAAAAAATTGCAATACCCCCCCAAAGGAATAATTTCGCTTCAAAATGACCAAAAATTGCAATACCCCCCGAAAGGAACAATTTCGCCTCAAAATGGCCAAAAGTTGCAATACCCCCCCAAAGGAACAATTTCGCCTCAAAATGCCGAAAAGTTGCAATACCCCCCGAAAGGAACAATTTCGCCTCAAAATGGCAAAAAATTGCAATATCCCCCAAAGGAACAATTTCACTTCAAAATGCCGAAAAGTTGCAATACCCCCCGAAAGGAACAATTTCGCTTCAAAATGGCCAAAAGTTGCAATACCCCCCCAAAGGAACAATGCCGCCTCAAAATGGCAAAAAATTTCAATACCCCCCCAAAGGTACAATTTCGCCTCAAAATGGCCAAAAGTTGCAATACCCCCCCAAAGGAACAGTTTCGCCTCAAAATGGCAAAAAATTGCAATACCCCCCCAAAGGAACAATTTCGCCTCAAAATGCCGAAAAGTTGCAATACCCCCCGAAAGGAACAATTTCGCCTCAAAATGGCAAAAAATTGCAATATCCCCCAAAGGAACAATTTCACTTTAAAATGCCGAAAAGTTGCAATACCCCCCGAAAGGAACAATTTCGCCTCAAAATGGCCAAAAGTTGCAATACCCCCCCAAAGGAACAATTCCGTCTCAAAATGGCAAAAAATTGCAATACCCCCCCAAAGGAACTATTTCGCTTTAAAATGGCCAAAAGTTGCAATACCCCCCAAAGGAACAATTTCACCTCAAAATGGCCAAAAATTGTAATACCCCCCAAAGGAACAATTTCGCTTCAATATGGCCAAAAGTTGCAATACCCCCCCAAAGGAACAGTTTCGCCTCAAAATGGCAAAAAATTGCAATACCCCCCCAAAGGAACAATTTCGCTTCAAAATGGCCAAAAGTTGCAATACCCCCCCAAAGGAACAATTTCGCCTCAAAATGGAAAAAAATTGCAATACCCTCCCAAAGGAACAATTTCGCTTCAAAATGCCAAAAAGTTGCAATACCCCCCCAAAGGAACAATTTCGCTTCAAAATGGCCAAAAGTTGCAATACCCCCCCAAAGGAACAATTTCGCTTCAAAATGACCAAAAGTTGCAATACCCCCCCAAAGGAACAATTTCGCCTCAAAATGGCAAAAAATTGCAATACCCCCCCAAAGGAACAATTTCGCTTCAAAATGACCAAAAGTTGCAATACCCCCCGAAAGGAACAATTTCGCCTCAAAATGGCCAAAAGTTGCAATACTTCCCAAAGGAACAATTTCGCCTCAAAATGCCGAAAAGTTGCAATACCCCCCGAAAGGAACAATTTCGCTTCAAAATGGCCAAAAGTTGCAATACCCCCCCAAAGGAACAATTTCGCCACAAAATGGCAAGAAATTGCAATACCCCCCCAAAGGAACAATTTCGCTTCAATATGGCTAAAAGTTGCAATACCCCCCCAAAGGAACAATTTCGCTTCAAAATGGCCAAAAGTTGCAATACCCCCCCAAAGGAACAATTTCGCCTCAAAATGGCCAAAAATTGTAATACCCCCCCAAAGGAACAATTTCGCTTCAATATGGCCAAAAGTTGCAATACCCCCCAAAGGAACAATTTCGCCTCAAAATGGCCAAAAATTGTAATACCCCCCCAAAGAAACAATTTCGCTTCAATATGGCCAAAAGTTGCAATACCCCCCCAAAGGAACAGTTTCGCCTCAAAATGGCAAAAAATTGCAATACCCCCCCAAAGGAAAGATTTCGCTTCAAAATGGCAAAAAGTTGCAATACCCCCCCAAAGGAACAATTTCGCCTCAAAATGGAAAAAAATTGCAATACCCCCCCAAAGGAACAATTTCGCCTCAAAATGGCAAAAAATTGCAATACCCCCCGAAAGGAACAATTTCGCTTCAAAATGACCAAAAGTTGCAATACCCCCCGAAAGGAACAATTTCGCCTCAAAATGGCCAAAAGTTGCAATACCCCCCCAAAGGAACAATTTCGCCTCAAAATGCCGAAAAGTTGCAATACCCCCCGAAAGGAACAATTTCGCTTCAAAATGGCCAAAAGTTGCAATACCCCCCCAAAGGAACAATTTCGCCTCAAAATGGCAAGAAATTGCAATACCCCCCCAAAGGAACAATTTCGCCTCAAAATGCCGAAAAGTTGCAATACCCCCCCAAAGGAACAATTTCGCTTCAAAATGGCCAAAAGTTGCAATACCCCCCCAAAGGAACAATTTCGCCTCAAAATGGCCAAAAATTGTAATACCCCCCCAAAGGAACAATTTCGCTTCAATATGGCCAAAAGTTGCAATACCCCCCCAAAGGAACAGTTTCGCCTCAAAATGGCAAAAAATTGCAATACCCCCCCAAAGGAACAATTTCGCTTCAAAATGGCCAAAAGTTGCAATACCCCCCCAAAGGAACAATTTCGCCTCAAAATGGAAAAAAATTGCAATACCCCCCCAAAGGAACAATTTCGCTTCAAAATGGCCAAAAGTTGCAATACTCCCCCAAAGGAACAATTTCGCCTCAAAATGACAAAAAATTGCAATACCCCAAAGGTACAATTTCGCTTCAAAATGGCCAAAAGTTGCAATACCCCCCCAAAGGAACAATTTCGCCTCAATATGGCAAAAAATTGCAATACGCCCCCAAAGGAACAATTTCGCCTCAAAATGCCGAAAAGTTGCAATACCCCCCCAAAGGAACAATTTCGCTTCAATATGGCCAAAAGTTGCAATACCCCCCCAAAGGAACAGTTTCGCCTCAAAATGGCAAAAAATTGCAATACCCCCCCAAAGGAACAATTTCGCCTCAAAATGCCGAAAAGTTGCAATACCCCCCGAAATGAACAATTTCGCCTCAAAATGGCAAAAAATTGCAATATCCCCCAAAGGAACAATTTCACTTTAAAATGCCGAAAAGTTGCAATACCCCCCGAAAGAAACAATTTCGCCTCAAAATGGCCAAAAGTTGCAATACCCCCCCAAAGGAACAATTCCGTCTCAAAATGGCAAAAAATTGCAATACCCCCCCAAAGGAACAATTTCGCTTTAAAATGGCCAAAAGTTGCAATACCCCCCAAAGGAACAATTTCACCTCAAAATGGCCAAAAATTGTAATACCCCCCCAAAGGAACAATTTCGCTTCAAAATGACCAAAAGTTGCAATACCCCCCCAAAGGAACAATTTCGCCTCAAAATGGAAAAAAATTGCAATACCCTCCCAAAGGAACAATTTCGCTTCAAAATGCCAAAAAGTTGCAATACCCCCCCAAAGGAACAATTTCGCTTCAATATGGCCAAAAGTTGCAATACCCCCCCAAAGGAACAGTTTCGCCTCAAAATGGCAAAAAATTGCAATACCCCCCCAAAGGAACAATTTCGCTTCAAAATGACCAAAAGTTGCAATACCCCCCCAAAGGAACAATTTCGCCTCAAAATGGAAAAAAATTGCAATACCCTCCCAAAGGAACAATTTCGCTTCAAAATGCCAAAAAGTTGCAATACCCCCCCAAAGGAACAATTTCGCTTCAAAATGGCCAAAAGTTGCAATACCCCCCCAAAGGAACAATTTCGCTTCAAAATGACCAAAAGTTGCAATACCCCCCCAAAGGAACAATTTCGCCTCAAAATGGCAAAAAATTGCAATATCCCCCCAAAGGAACAATTTCGCTTCAAAATGACCAAAAGTTGCAATACCCCCCGAAAGGAACAATTTCGCCTCAAAATGGCCAAAAGTTGCAATACTTCCCAAAGGAACAATTTCGCCTCAAAATGCCGAAAAGTTGCAATACCCCCCGAAAGGAACAATTTCGCTTCAAAATGGCCAAAAGTTGCAATACCCCCCCAAAGGAACAATTTCGCCACAAAATGGCAAGAAATTGCAATACCCCCCCAAAGGAACAATTTCGCCTCAAAATGCCGAAAAGTTGCAATACCCCCCCAAAGGAACAATTTCGCTTCAATATGGCTAAAAGTTGCAATACCCCCCCAAAGGAACAATTTCGCTTCAAAATGGCCAAAAGTTGCAATACCCCCCCAAAGGAACAATTTCGCCTCAAAATGGCCAAAAATTGTAATACCCCCCCAAAGGAACAATTTCGCTTCAATATGGCCAAAAGTTGCAATACCCCCCAAAGGAACAATTTCGCCTCAAAATGGCCAAAAATTGTAATACCCCCCCAAAGGAACAATTTCGCTTCAATATGGCCAAAAGTTGCAATACCCCCCCAAAGGAACAGTTTCGCCTCAAAATGGCAAAAAATTGCAATACCCCCCCAAAGGAAAGATTTCGCTTCAAAATGGCAAAAAGTTGCAATACCCCCCCAAAGGAACAATTTCGCCTCAAAATGGAAAAAAATTGCAATACCCCCCCAAAGGAACAATTTCGCCTCAAAATGGCAAAAAATTGCAATACCCCCCCAAAGGAACAATTTCGCTTCAAAATGACCAAAAGTTGCAATACCCCCCGAAAGGAACAATTTCGCCTCAAAATGGCCAAAAGTTGCAATACCCCCCCAAAGGAACAATTTCGCCTCAAAATGCCGAAAAGTTGCAATACCCCCCGAAAGGAACAATTTCGCTTCAAAATGGCCAAAAGTTGCAATACCCCCCCAAAGGAACAATTTCGCCTCAAAATGGCAAGAAATTGCAATACCCCCCCAAAGGAACAATTTCGCCTCAAAATGCCGAAAAGTTGCAATACCCCCCCAAAGGAACAATTTCGCTTCAAAATGGCCAAAAGTTGCAATACCCCCCCAAAGGAACAATTTCGCCTCAAAATGGCCAAAAATTGTAATACCCCCCCAAAGGAACAATTTCGCTTCAATATGGCCAAAAGTTGCAATACCCCCCCAAAGGAACAGTTTCGCCTCAAAATGGCAAAAAATTGCAATACCCCCCCAAAGGAACAATTTCGCTTCAAAATGGCCAAAAGTTGCAATACCCCCCCAAAGGAACAATTTCGCCTCAAAATGGAAAAAAATTGCAATACCCCCCAAAGGAACAATTTCGCTTCAAAATGGCCAAAAGTTGCAATACTCCCCCAAAGGAACAATTTCGCCTCAAAATGACAAAAAATTGCAATACCCCAAAGGTACAATTTCGCTTCAAAATGGCCAAAAGTTGCAATACCCCCCCAAAGGAACAATTTCGCCTCAATATGGCAAAAAATTGCAATACCCCCCCAAAGGAACAATTTCGCCTCAAAATGCCGAAAAGTTGCAATACCCCCCCAAAGGAACAATTTCGCTTCAATATGGCCAAAAGTTGCAATACCCCCCCAAAGGAACAATTTCGCTTCAAAATGGCCAAAAGTTACAATACCCCCCCAAAGGAACAATTTCGCCTCAAAATGGCCAAAAATTGTAATACCCCCCCAAAGGAACAATTTCGCTTCAATATGGCCAAAAGTTGCAATACCCCCCCCAAAGGAACAGTTTCGCCTCAAAATGGCCAAAAGTTGCAATACCCCCCCAAAGGAACAATTTCGCCTCAAAATGGAAAAAAATTGCAATACCCCCCCAAAGGAACAATTTCGCTTCAAAATGCCAAAAAGTTGCAATACCCCCCCAAAGGAACAATTTCGCTTCAAAATGGCCAAAAGTTGCAATACCCCCCCAAAGGAACAATTTCGCCTCAAAATGGCAAAAAATTGCAATACGCCCCCAAAGGAACAATTTCGCTTCAAAATGACCAAAAGTTGCAATACCCCCCGAAAGGAACAATTTCGCCTCTAAATGGCCAAAAGTTGCAATACCCCCCCAAAGGAACAATTTCGCCTCAAAATGCCGAAAAGTTGCAATACCCCCCGAAAGGATCAATTTCGCTTCAAAATGGAAAAAAATTGCAATACCCCCCCAAAGGAACAATTTCGCCTCAAAATGGCAAAAAATTGCAATACCCCCCCAAAGGAACAATTTCGCTTCAATATGGCCAAAAGTTGCAATACCCCCCCAAAGGAACAGTTTCGCCTCAAAATGGCAAAAAATTGCAATACCCCCCCAAAGGAAAGATTTCGCTTCAAAATGGCAAAAAGTTGCAATACCCCCCCAAAGGAACAATTTCGCCTCAAAATGGAAAAAAATTGCAATACCCCCCCAAAGGAACAATTTCGCCTCAAAATGGCAAAAAATTGCAATACCCCCCCAAAGGAACAATTTCGCTTCAAAATGACCAAAAGTTGCAATACCCCCCGAAAGGAACAATTTCGCCTCAAAATGGCCAAAAGTTGCAATACCCCCCCAAAGGAACAATTTCGCCTCAAAATGCCGAAAAGTTGCAATACCCCCCGAAAGGAACAATTTCGCTTCAAAATGGCCAAAAGTTGCAATACCCCCCCAAAGGAACAATTTCGCCTCAAAATGGCAAGAAATTGCAATACCCCCCCAAAGGAACAATTTCGCCTCAAAATGCCGAAAAGTTGCAATACCCCCCCAAAGGAACAATTTCGCTTCAAAATGGCCAAAAGTTGCAATACCCCCCCAAAGGAACAATTTCGCCTCAAAATGGCCAAAAATT
The DNA here is from genome assembly GCF_048569485.1 of Anomaloglossus baeobatrachus. Lineage (NCBI taxonomy): Eukaryota > Metazoa > Chordata > Amphibia > Anura > Aromobatidae > Anomaloglossus > Anomaloglossus baeobatrachus. Next base: position 388,123 of record NW_027441993.1, on the reverse strand, counting down.
GTAATACCCCCCCAAAGGAACAATTTCGCTTCAATATGGCCAAAAGTTGCAATACCCCCCCAAAGGAACAGTTTCGCCTCAAAATGGCAAAAAATTGCAATACCCCCCCAAAGGAACAATTTCGCTTCAAAATGGCCAAAAGTTGCAATACCCCCCCAAAGGAACAATTTCGCCTCAAAATGGAAAAAAATTGCAATACCCCCCAAAGGAACAATTTCGCTTCAAAATGGCCAAAAGTTGCAATACTCCCCCAAAGGAACAATTTCGCCTCAAAATGACAAAAAATTGCAATACCCCAAAGGTACAATTTCGCTTCAAAATGGCCAAAAGTTGCAATACCCCCCCAAAGGAACAATTTCGCCTCAATATGGCAAAAAATTGCAATACCCCCCCAAAGGAACAATTTCGCCTCAAAATGCCGAAAAGTTGCAATACCCCCCCAAAGGAACAATTTCGCTTCAATATGGCCAAAAGTTGCAATACCCCCCCAAAGGAACAATTTCGCTTCAAAATGGCCAAAAGTTACAATACCCCCCCAAAGGAACAATTTCGCCTCAAAATGGCCAAAAATTGTAATACCCCCCCAAAGGAACAATTTCGCTTCAATATGGCCAAAAGTTGCAATACCCCCCCAAAGGAACAGTTTCGCCTCAAAATGGCCAAAAGTTGCAATACCCCCCCAAAGGAACAATTTCGCCTCAAAATGGAAAAAAATTGCAATACCCCCCCAAAGGAACAATTTCGCTTCAAAATGCCAAAAAGTTGCAATACCCCCCCAAAGGAACAATTTCGCTTCAAAATGGCCAAAAGTTGCAATACCCCCCCAAAGGAACAATTTCGCCTCAAAATGGCAAAAAATTGCAATACGCCCCCAAAGGAACAATTTCGCTTCAAAATGACCAAAAGTTGCAATACCCCCCGAAAGGAACAATTTCGCCTCTAAATGGCCAAAAGTTGCAATACCCCCCCAAAGGAACAATTTCGCCTCAAAATGCCGAAAAGTTGCAATACCCCCCGAAAGGATCAATTTCGCTTCAAAATGGCCAAAAGTTGCAATACCCCCCCAAAGGAACAATTTCGCCTCAAAATGGCAAGAAATTGCAATACCCCCCAAAGGAACAATTTTGCATCAAAATGGCAAAAAATTGCAATACCCCCCAAAGTAACAATTTCGCTTCAAAATGGCCAAAAGTTGCAATACCCCCCCAAAGGAACAATTTCGCCTCAAAATGGCAAAAAATTGCAATACCCCCCCAAAGGAACAATTTCGCTTCAAAATGGCCAAAAGTTGCAATACCCCCTCAAAGGAACAATTTCGCCTAAAAATGGCAAAAAATTGCAATACCCCCCAAAGGAACAATTTCGCCTCAAAATAGCAAAAAATTGCAATACCCCCCCAAAGGAACAATTTCGCTTCAAAATGGCCAAAAGTTGCAATACCCCCCCAAGGAACAATTTCGCCTCAAAATGCCGAAAATTTGCAATACCCCCCGAAAGGAACAATTTCGCTTCAAAATGGCCAAAAGTTGCAATACCACCCCAAAGGAACAATTTCGCCTCAAAATGGAAAAAATTGCAATACCCCCCCAAAGGAACAATTTCGCTTCAAAATGCCGAAAAGTTGCAATACCCCCCAAAGGAACAATTTCGCTTCAATATGGCCAAAAGTTGCAATACTCCCCAAAGGAACAATTTCGCCTCAAAATGGCAAAAAATTGCAATGCCCCCCAAAGGAACAATTTCGCTTCAAAATGGCCAAAAGTTGCAATACCCCCCCAAAGGATCAATTTCGCCTCAAAAAGGCAAAAATTGCAATACCCCCCCAAAGGAACAATTATGCCTCAAAATGCCGAAAAGTTGCAATACCCCCCCAAAGGAACAATTTCGCTTCAATATGGCCAAAAGTTGCAATACCCCCCCAAAGGAACAATTTCGCTTCAAAATGGCCAAAAGTTGCAATACCCCCCCAAAGGAACAATTTCGCCTCAAAATGGCCAAAAATTGTAATACCCCCCAAAGGAACAATTTCGCTTCAATATGGCCAAAAGTTGCAATACCCCCCCAAAGGAACAGTTTCGCCTCAAAATGGCAAAAAATTGCAATACCCCCCAAAGGAACAATTTCGCCTCAAAATGCCGAAAAGTTGCAATACCCCCCGAAAGGAACAATTTCGCCTCAAAATGGCAAAAAGTTGCAATACCCCCCGAAAGGAACAATTTCGCTTCAAAATGGCCAAAAGTTGCAATACCCCCCAAAGGAACAATTTCGCCTCAAAATGGCAAAAAATTGCAATACCCCCCCAAAGGAAAAATTTCGCTTCAAAATGGCCAAAAGTTACAATACCCCCCCCAAAGGAACAATTTCGCCTCAAAATGGCAAAAAATTGCAATACCCCCCAAAGGAACAATTTCGCCTCAAAATGCCGAAAAGTTGCAATACCCCCCGAAAGGAACAATTTCGCCTCAAAATGGCCAAAAGTTGCAATACCCCCCCAAAGGAACAATTTCGCCTCAAAATGCCGAAAAGTTGCAATACCCCCCGAAAGGAACAATTTCGCTTCAAAATGGCCAAAAGTTGCAATACCCCCCCAAAGGAACAATTTCGCTTCAAAATTCCAAAAAGTTGCAATACCCCCCCAAAGGAACAATTTCGCTTCAAAATGACCAAAAGTTGTAATACCCCCCAAAGGAACAATTTCGCCTCAAAATGGCAAAAAATTGCAATACCCCCCCAAAGGAACAATTTCGCTTCAAAATGACCAAAAGTTGCAATACCCCCCGAAAGGAACAATTTCGCCTCAAAATGGCCAAAAGTTGCAATACCCCCCCAAAGGAACAATTTCGCCTCAAAATGCCGAAAAGTTGCAATACCCCCCGAAAGGAACAATTTCGCCTCAAAATGGCAAGAAATTGCAATACCCCCCCAAAGGAACAATTTCGCCTCAAAATGCCGAAAAGTTGCAATACCCCCCGAAAGGAACAATTTCGCCTCAAAATGGCAAAAAATTGCAATATCCCCCAAAGGAACAATTTCACTTTAAAATGCCGAAAAGTTGCAATACCCCCCGAAAGAAACAATTTCGCCTCAAAATGGCGAAAAGTTGCAATACCCCCCCAAAGGAACAATTCCGTCTCAAAATGGCAAAAAATTGCAATACCCCCCCAAAGGAACAATTTCGCTTTAAAATGGCCAAAAGTTGCAATACCCCCCAAAGGAACAATTTCACCTCAAAATGGCCAAAAATTGTAATACCCCCCAAAGGAACAATTTCGCTTCAATATGGCCAAAAGTTGCAATACCCCCCCAAAGGAACAGTTTCGCCTCAAAATGGCAAAAAATTGCAATACCCCCCCAAAGGAACAATTTCGCTTCAAAATGACCAAAAGTTGCAATACCCCCCCAAAGGAACAATTTCGCCTCAAAATGGAAAAAAATTGCAATACCCTCCCAAAGGAACAATTTCGCTTCAAAATGCCAAAAAGTTGCAATACCCCCCCAAAGGAACAATTTCGCTTCAAAATGGCCAAAAGTTGCAATACCCCCCCAAAGGAACAATTTCGCTTCAAAATGACCAAAAGTTGCAATACCCCCCCAAAGGAACAATTTCGCCTCAAAATGGCAAAAAATTGCAATACCCCCCCAAAGGAACAATTTCGCTTCAAAATGACCAAAAGTTGCAATACCCCCCGAAAGGAACAATTTCGCCTCAAAATGGCCAAAAGTTGCAATACTTCCCAAAGGAACAATTTCGCCTCAAAATGCCGAAAAGTTGCAATACCCCCCGAAAGGAACAATTTCGCTTCAAAATGGCCAAAAGTTGCAATACCCCCCCAAAGGAACAATTTCGCCACAAAATGGCAAGAAATTGCAATACCCCCCCAAAGGAACAATTTCGCCTCAAAATGCCAAAAAGTTGCAATACCCCCCCAAAGGAACAATTTCGCTTCAATATGGCTAAAAGTTGCAATACCCCCCCAAAGGAACAATTTCGCTTCAAAATGGCCAAAAGTTGCAATACCCCCCCAAAGGAACAATTTCGCCTCAAAATGGCCAAAAATTGTAATACCCCCCCAAAGGAACAATTTCGCTTCAATATGGCCAAAAGTTGCAATACCCCCCAAAGGAACAATTTCGCCTCAAAATGGCCAAAAATTGTAATACCCCCCCAAAGGAACAATTTCGCTTCAATATGGCCAAAAGTTGCAATACCCCCCCAAAGGAACAGTTTCGCCTCAAAATGGCAAAAAATTGCAATACCCCCCCAAAGGAAAGATTTCGCTTCAAAATGGCAAAAAGTTGCAATACCCCCCAAAGGAACAATTTCGCCTCAAAATGGAAAAAAATTGCAATACCCCCCCAAAGGAACAATTTCGCCTCAAAATGGCAAAAAATTGCAATACCCCCCCAAAGGAACAATTTCGCTTCAAAATGACCAAAAGTTGCAATACCCCCCGAAAGGAACAATTTCGCCTCAAAATGGCCAAAAGTTGCAATACCCCCCCAAAGGAACAATTTCGCCTCAAAATGCCGAAAAGTTGCAATACCCCCCGAAAGGAACAATTTCGCTTCAAAATGGCCAAAAGTTGCAATACCCCCCCAAAGGAACAATTTCGCCTCAAAATGGCAAGAAATTGCAATACCCCCCCAAAGGAACAATTTCGCCTCAAAATGGCAAGAAATTGCAATACCCCCCCAAAGGAACAATTTCGCCTCAAAATGCCGAAAAGTTGCAATACCCCCCCAAAGGAACAATTTCGCTTCAAAATGGCCAAAAGTTGCAATACCCCCCCAAAGGAACAATTTCGCCTCAAAATGGCCAAAAATTGTAATACCCCCCCAAAGGAACAATTTCGCTTCAATATGGCCAAAAGTTGCAATACCCCCCCAAAGGAACAGTTTCGCCTCAAAATGGCAAAAAATTGCAATACCCCCCCAAAGGAACAATTTCGCTTCAAAATGGCCAAAAGTTGCAATACCCCCCCAAAGGAACAATTTCGCCTCAAAATGGAAAAAAATTGCAATACCCCCCAAAGGAACAATTTCGCTTCAAAATGGCCAAAAGTTGCAATACTCCCCCAAAGGAACAATTTCGCCTCAAAATGACAAAAAATTGCAATACCCCAAAGGTACAATTTCGCTTCAAAATGGCCAAAAGTTGCAATACCCCCCCAAAGGAACAATTTCGCCTCAATATGGCAAAAAATTGCAATACCCCCCCAAAGGAACAATTTCGCCTCAAAATGCCGAAAAGTTGCAATACCCCCCCAAAGGAACAATTTCGCTTCAATATGGCCAAAAGTTGCAATACCCCCCCAAAGGAACAATTTCGCTTCAAAATGGCCAAAAGTTACAATACCCCCCCAAAGGAACAATTTCGCCTCAAAATGGCCAAAAATTGTAATACCCCCCCCAAAGGAACAATTTCGCTTCAATATGGCCAAAAGTTGCAATACCCCCCCAAAGGAACAGTTTCGCCTCAAAATGGCCAAAAGTTGCAATACCCCCCCAAAGGAACAATTTCGCCTCAAAATGGAAAAAAATTGCAATACCCCCCCAAAGGAACAATTTCGCTTCAAAATGCCAAAAAGTTGCAATACCCCCCCAAAGGAACAATTTCGCTTCAAAATGGCCAAAAGTTGCAATACCCCCCCAAAGGAACAATTTCGCCTCAAAATGGCAAAAAATTGCAATACGCCCCCAAAGGAACAATTTCGCTTCAAAATGACCAAAAGTTGCAATACCCCCCGAAAGGAACAATTTCGCCTCTAAATGGCCAAAAGTTGCAATACCCCCCCAAAGGAACAATTTCGCCTCAAAATGCCGAAAAGTTGCAATACCCCCCGAAAGGAACAATTTCGCTTCAAAATGGCCAAAAGTTGCAATACCCCCCCAAAGGAACAATTTTGCCTCAAAATGGCAAGAAATTGCAATACCCCCCAAAGGAACAATTTTGCATCAAAATGGCAAAAAATTGCAATACCCCCCAAAGTAACAATTTCGCTTCAAAATGGCCAAAAGTTGCAATACCCCCCCAAAGGAACAATTTCGCCTCAAAATGGCAAAAAATTGCAATACCCCCCCAAAGGAACAATTTCGCTTCAAAATGGCCAAAAGTTGCAATACCCCCTCAAAGGAACAATTTCGCCTAAAAATGGCAAAAAATTGCAATACCCCCCAAAGGAACAATTTCGCCTCAAAATAGCAAAAAATTGCAATACCCCCCCAAAGGAACAATTTCGCTTCAAAATGGCCAAAAGTTGCAATACCCCCCCAAGGAACAATTTCGCCTCAAAATGCCGAAAATTTGCAATACCCCCCGAAAGGAACAATTTCGCTTCAAAATGGCCAAAAGTTGCAATACCACCCCAAAGGAACAATTTCGCCTCAAAATGGAAAAAATTGCAATACCCCCCCAAAGGAACAATTTCGCTTCAAAATGCCGAAAAGTTGCAATACCCCCCAAAGGAACAATTTCGCTTCAATATGGCCAAAAGTTGCAATACCCCCCAAAGGAACAATTTCGCCTCAAAATGGCAAAAAATTGCAATGCCCCCCAAAGGAACAATTTCGCTTCAAAATGGCCAAAAGTTGCAATACCCCCCCAAAGGATCAATTTCGCCTCAAAAAGGCAAAAATTGCAATACCCCCCCAAAGGAACAATTATGCCTCAAAATGCCGAAAAGTTGCAATACCCCCCCAAAGGAACAATTTCGCTTCAATATGGCCAAAAGTTGCAATACCCCCCCAAAGGAACAATTTCGCTTCAAAATGGCCAAAAGTTGCAATACCCCCCCAAAGGAACAATTTCGCCTCAAAATGGCCAAAAATTGTAATACCCCCCAAAGGAACAATTTCGCTTCAATATGGCCAAAAGTTGCAATACCCCCCCAAAGGAACAGTTTCGCCTCAAAATGGCAAAAAATTGCAATACCCCCCCAAAGGAACAATTTCGCCTCAAAATGCCGAAAAGTTGCAATACCCCCCGAAAGGAACAATTTCGCCTCAAAATGGCAAAAAGTTGCAATACCCCCCGAAAGGAACAATTTCGCTTCAAAATGGCCAAAAGTTGCAATACCCCCCAAAGGAACAATTTCGCCTCAAAATGGCAAAAAATTGCAATACCCCCCCAAAGGAAAAATTTCGCTTCAAAATGGCCAAAAGTTACAATACCCCCCCCAAAGGAACAATTTCGCCTCAAAATGGCAAAAAATTGCAATACCCCCCAAAGGAACAATTTCGCCTCAAAATGCCGAAAAGTTGCAATACCCCCCGAAAGGAACAATTTCGCCTCAAAATGGCCAAAAGTTGCAATACCCCCCCAAAGGAACAATTTCGCCTCAAAATGCCGAAAAGTTGCAATACCCCCCGAAAGGAACAATTTCGCTTCAAAATGGCCAAAAGTTGCAATACCCCCCCAAAGGAACAATTTCGCTTCAAAATTCCAAAAAGTTGCAATACCCCCCCAAAGGAACAATTTCGCTTCAAAATGACCAAAAGTTGTAATACCCCCCAAAGGAACAATTTCGCCTCAAAATGGCAAAAAATTGCAATACCCCCCCAAAGGAACAATTTCGCTTCAAAATGACCAAAAGTTGCAATACCCCCCGAAAGGAACAATTTCGCCTCAAAATGGCCAAAAGTTGCAATACCCCCCCAAAGGAACAATTTCGCCTCAAAATGCCGAAAAGTTGCAATACCCCCCGAAAGGAACAATTTCGCCTCAAAATGGCAAGAAATTGCAATACCCCCCCAAAGGAACAATTTCGCCTCAAAATGCCGAAAAGTTGCAATACCCCCCCAAAGGAACAATTTCGTCTCAAAATGCCGAAAAGTTGCAATACCCCCCGAAAGGAACAATTTCGCTTCAAAATGGCCAAAAGTTGCAATACCCCCCCAAAGGAACAATTTCGCTTCAAAATGACCAAAAGTTGTAATACCCCCCCAAAGGAACAATTTCGCCTCAAAATGGCAAAAAATTGCAATACCCCCCCAAAGGAACAATTTCGCTTCAAAATGGCCAAAAGTTGCAATACCCCCCCAAAGGAACAATTTCGCCTCAAAATGGCAAAAAATTGCAATACCCCCCAAAGGAACAAATTCGCCTCAAAATGCCGAAAAGTTGCAATACCCACCGAAAGGAACAATTTCGCCTCAAAATGGCCAAAAGTTTCAATACCCCCCCAAAGGAACAATTTCGCCTCAAAATGCCGAAAAGTTGCAATACCCCCCGAAAGGAACAATTTCGCTTCAAAATGGCCAAAAGTTGCAATACCCCCCCAAAGGAACAATTTCGCTTCAAAATGACCAAAAGTTGTAATACCCCCCCAAAGGAACAATTTCGCCTCAAAATGGCAAAAAATTGCAATACCCCCCCAAAGGAACAATTTCGCTTCAAAATGACCAAAAGTTGCAATACCCCCCGAAAGGAACAATTTCGCCTCAAAATGGCCAAAAGTTGCAATACCCCCCCAAAGGAACAATTTCGCCTCAAAATGCCGAAAAGTTGCAATACCCCCCGAAAGGAACAATTTCGCTTCAAAATGGCGAAAAGTTGCAATACCCCCCCAAAGGAACAATTTCGCCTCAAAATGGCAAGAAATTGCAATACCCCCCCAAAGGAACAATTTCGCCTCAAAAATGCCGAAAAGTTGCAATACCCCCCCAAAGGAACAATTTCGCTTCAATATGGCCAAAAGTTGCAATACCCCCCCAAAGGAACAATTTCGCTTCAAAATGGCCAAAAGTTGCAATACCCCCCCAAAGGAACAATTTCACCTCAAAATGGCCAAAAATTGTAATACCCCCCCAAAGGAACAATTTCGCTTCAATATGGCCAAAAGTTGCAATACCCCCCCAAAGGAACAATTTCGCCTCAAAATGGAAAAAAATTGCAATACCCCCCAAAGGAACAATTTCGCTTCAAAATGCCAAAAAGTTGCAATAACCCCCAAAGGAACAATTTCGCTTCAAAATGGCCAAAAGTTGCAATACCCCCCCAAAGGAACAATTTCGCTTCAAAATGACCAAAAGTTGCAATACGCCCCCAAAGGAACAATTTCGCTTCAAAATGACCAAAAGTTGCAATACCCCCCGAAAGGAACAATTTCGCCTCTAAATGGCAAGAAATTGCAATACCCCCCAAAGGAACAATTTTGCCTCAAAATGGCAAAAAATTGCAATACCCCCCAAAGTAACAATTTCGCTTCAAAATGGCCAAAAGTTGCAATAGCCCCCCAAAGGAACAATTTCGCCTCAAAATGGCAAAAAATTGCAATACCCCCCCAAAGGAACAATTTCGCTTCAAAATGGCCAAAAGTTGCAATACCCCCTCAAAGGAACAATTTCGCCTCAAAATGGCAAAAAATTGCAATACCCCCCAAAGGAACAATTTCGCCTCAAAATAGCAAAAAATTGCAATACCCCCCCAAAGGAACAATTTCGCTTCAAAATGGCCAAAAGTTGCAATACCCCCCCAAAGGAACAATTTCGCCTCAAAATGCCGAAAATTTGCAATACCCCCCGAAAGGAACAATTTCGCTTCAAAATGGCCAAAAGTTGCAATACCACCCCACAGGAACAATTTCGCCTCAAAATGGAAAAAATTGCAATACCCCCCCAAAGGAACAATTTCGCTTCAAAATGCCGAAAAGTTGCAATACCCCCCAAAGGAACAATTTCGCTTCAATATGGCCAAAAGTTGCAATACCCCCCCAAAGGAACAATTTCGCCTCAAAATGGCAAAAAATTGCAATGCCCCCCAAAGGAACAATTTCGCTTCAAAATGGCCAAAAGTTGCAATACCCCCCCAAAGGAACAATTTCGCCTCAAAAAGGCAAAAATTGCAATACCCCCCCAAAGGAACAATTATGCCTCAAAATGCCGAAAAGTTGCAATACCCCCCCAAAGGAACAATTTCGCTTCAATATGGCCAAAAGTTGCAATACCCCCCAAAGGAACAATTTCGCTTCAAAATGGCCAAAAGTTGCAATACCCCCCCAAAGGAACAATTTCGCCTCCAAATGGCCAAAAATTGTAATACCCCCCAAAGGAACAATTTCGCTTCAATATGGCCAAAAGTTGCAATACCCCCCCAAAGGAACAGTTTCGCCTCAAAATGGCAAAAAATTGCAATACCCCCCCAAAGGAACAATTTCGCCTCAAAATGCCGAAAAGTTGCAATACCCCCCGAAAGGAACAATTTCGCCTCAAAATGGCAAAAAGTTGCAATACCCCCCGAAAGGAACAATTTCGCTTCAAAATGGCCAAAAGTTGCAATACCCCCCCAAAGGAACAATTTCGTCTCAAAATGGCAAAAAATTGCAATACCCCCCCAAAGGAACAATTTCGCTTCAAAATGGCCAAAAGTTGCAATACCCCCCCCAAAGGAACAATTTCGCCTCAAAATGGCAAAAAATTGCAATACCCCCCAAAGGAACAATTTCGCCTCAAAATGCCGAAAAGTTGCAATACCCCCCGAAAGGAACAATTTCGCCTCAAAATGGCCAAAAGTTGCAATACCCCCCCAAAGGAACAATTTCGCCTCAAAATGCCGAAAAGTTGCAATACCCCCCGAAAGGAACAATTTCGCTTCAAAATGGCCAAAAGTTGCAATACCCCCCCAAAGGACCAATTTCGCTTCAAAATGCCAAAAAGTTGCAATACCCCCCCAAAGGAACAATTTCGCTTCAAAATGACCAAAAGTTGTAATACCCCCAAAGGAACAATTTCGCCTCAAAATGGCAAAAAATTGCAATACCCCCCCAAAGGAACAATTTCGCTTCAAAATGACCAAAAGTTGCAATACCCCCCGAAAGGAACAATTTCGCCTCAAAATGGCCAAAAGTTGCAATACCCCCCCAAAGGAACAATTTCGCCTCAAAATGCCGAAAAGTTGCAATACCCCCCGATAGGAACAATTTCGCCTCAAAATGGCCAAAAGTTGCAATACCCCCCCAAAGGAACAATTTCGCCTCAAAATGCCGAAAAGTTGCAATACCCCCCGAAAGGAACAATTTCGCTTCAAAATGGCCAAAAGTTGCAATACCCCCCCAAAGGAACAATTTCGCTTCAAAATGCCAAAAAGTTGCAATACCCCCCCAAAGGAACAATGTCGCTTCAAAATGACCAAAAGTTGTAATACCCCCCCAAAGGAACAATTTCGCCTCAAAATGGCAAAAAATTGCAATACCCCCCCAAAGGAACAATTTCGCTTCAAAATGACCAAAAGTTGCAATACCCCCCGAAAGGAACAATTTTGCCTCAAAATGGCCAAAAGTTGCAATACCCCCCCAAAGGAACAATTTCGCCTCAAAATCCTGAAAAGTTGCAATACCCCCCGAAAGGAACAATTTCGCTTCAAAATGGCCAAAAGTTGCAATACCCCCCCAAAGGAACAATTTCGCCTCAAAATGGCAAGAAATTGCAATACCCCCCCAAAGGAACAATTTCGCCTCAAAATGCCGAAAAGTTGCAATACCCCCCCAAGGAACAATTTCGCTTCAATATGGCCAAAAGTTGCAATACCCCCCCAAAGGAACAATTTCGCTTCAAAATGGCCAAAAGTTGCAATACCCCCCCAAAGGAACAATTTCGCCTCAAAATGGCCAAAAATTGTAATACCCCCCCAAAGGAACAATTTCGCTTCAATATGGCCAAAAGTTGCAATACTCCCCCAAAGGAATAATTTCGCCTCAAAATGGAAAAAAATTGCAATACCCCCCCCAAAGGAACAATTTCGCTTCAAAATGGCAAAAAATTGCAATACGCCCCGAAAGGAACAATTTCGCCTCTAAATGGCCAAAAGTTGCAATACCACCCAAAGGAACAATTTCGCCTCAAAATGCCGAAAAGTTGCAATATCCCCCGAAAGGAACAATTTCGCTTCAAAATGGCCAAAAGTTGCAATACCCCCCCAAAGGAACAATTTCGCCTCAAAATGGCAAGAAATTTCAATACCCCCCCAAAGGAACAATTTCGCCTCAAAATGGCAAAAAATTGCAATACCCCTCCAAAGGAACAATTTCGCCTCAAAATGTCGAAAAGTTGCAATACCCCCCCAAAGGAACAATTTCGCTTCAATATGGCCAAAAGTTGCAATACCCCCCCAAAGGAACAGTTTCGCCTCAAAATGGCAAAAAATTGCAATACCCCCCCAAAGGAACAATTTCGCTTCAAAATGGCCAAAAGTTGCAATACCCCCCCAAAGGAACAGTTTCGCCTCAAAATGGCAAAAAATTGCAATACCCCCCCAAAGGAACAATTTCGCTTCAATATGGCCAAAAGTTGCAATACCCCCCCAAAGGAACAATTTCGCCTCAAAATGGCAAAAAATTGCAATGCCCCCCAAAGGAACAATTTCGCTTCAAAATGGCCAAAAGTTGCAATACCCCCCAAAGGATCAATTTCGCCTCAAAAAGGCAAAAAATTGCAATACCCCCCCAAAGGAACAATTTCGCCTCAAAATGCCGAAAAGTTGCAATACCCCCCCAAAGGAACAATTTCGCCTCAAAATAGCAAAAAATTGCAATACCCCCCCAAAGGAACAATTTCGCCTCAAAATGCCGAAAATTTGCAATACCCCCCGAAAGGAACAATTTCGCTTCAAAATGGCCAAAAGTTGCAATACCACCCTAAAGGAACAATTTCGCCTCAAAATGGAAAAAATTGCAATACCCCCCAAAGGAACAATTTCGCTTCAAAATGCCGAAAAGTTGCAATACCCCCCAAAGGAACAATTTCGCTTCAATATGGCCAAAAGTTGCAATACCCCCCCAAAGGAACAATTTCGCCTCAAAATGGCAAAACATTGCAATGCCCCCCAAAGGAACAATTTCGCTTCAAAATGGCCAAAAGTTGCAATACCCCCCAAAGGATCAATTTCGCCTCCAAAAGGCAAAAAATTGCAATACCCCCCAAAGGAACAATTTCGCCTCAAAATGCCGAAAAGTTGCAATACCCTTCCAAAGGAACAATTTCGCTTCAATATGGCCAAAAGTTGCAATACCCCCCCAAAGGAACAATTTCGCTTCAAAATGGCCAAAAGTTGCAATACCCCCCCAAAGGAACAATTTCGCCTCAAAATGGCAAGAAATTGCAATACCCCCCCAAAGGAACAATTTCGCCTCAAAATGCCGAAAAGTTGCAATACCCCCCCAAAGGAACAATTTCGCTTCAATATGGCCAAAAATTGCAATACCCCCCCAAAAGGAACAATTTTGCCTCAAAATGCCGAAAAGTTGATATACCCCCCGAAAGGAACAATTTCGCCTCAAAATGGCAAAAAATTGCAATATCCCCCAAAGGACCAATTTCACTTCAAAATGCCGAAAAGTAGCAATACCCCCGGAAAGGAACAATTTCGCTTCAAAATGGCCAAAAGTTGCAATACCCCCCCAAAGGAACAATTCCGCCTCAAAATGGCAAAAAATTGCAATAACCCCCAAAGGAACAATTTCGCTTCAAAATGGCCAAAAGTTGCAATACCCCCCCAAAGGAACAATTTCGCCTCAAAATGGCCAAAAATTGTAATACCCCCCCAAAGTAACAATTTCGCTTCAAAATGGCCAAAAGTTGCAATAGCCCCCCAAAGGAACAATTTCGCCTCAAAATGGCAAAAAATTGCAATACCCCCCCAAAGGAACAATTTCGCTTCAAAATGGCCAAAAGTTGCAATACCCCCTCAAAGGAACAATTTCGCCTCAAAATGGCAAAAAATTGCAATACCCCCCAAAGGAACAATTTCGCCTCAAAATAGCAAAAAATTGCAATACCCCCCCAAAGGAACAATTTCGCTTCAAAATGGCCAAAAGTTGCAATACCCCCCCAAAGGAACAATTTCGCCTCAAAATGCCGAAAATTTGCAATACCCCCCGAAAGGAACAATTTTGCTTCAAAATGGCCAAAAGTTGCAATACCACCCCACAGGAACAATTTCGCCTCAAAATGGAAAAAATTGCAATACCCCCCCAAAGGAACAATTTCGCTTCAAAATGCCGAAAAGTTGCAATACCCCCCAAAGGAACAATTTCGCTTCAATATGGCCAAAAGTTGCAATACCCCCCCAAAGGAACAATTTCGCCTCAAAATGGCAAAAAATTGCAATGCCCCCCAAAGGAACAATTTCGCTTCAAAATGGCCAAAAGTTGCAATACCCCCCCAAAGGAACAATTTCGCCTCAAAAAGGCAAAAATTGCAATACCCCCCCAAAGGAACAATTATGCCTCAAAATGCCGAAAAGTTGCAATACCCCCCCAAAGGAACAATTTCGCTTCAATATGGCCAAAAGTTGCAATACCCCCCAAAGGAACAATTTCGCTTCAAAATGGCCAAAAGTTGCAATACCCCCCCAAAGGAACAATTTCGCCTCCAAATGGCCAAAAATTGTAATACCCCCCAAAGGAACAATTTCGCTTCAATATGGCCAAAAGTTGCAATACCCCCCCAAAGGAACAGTTTCGCCTCAAAATGGCAAAAAATTGCAATACCCCCCCAAAGGAACAATTTCGCCTCAAAATGCCGAAAAGTTGCAATACCCCCCGAAAGGAACAATTTCGCCTCAAAATGGCAAAAAGTTTCAATACACCCCGAAAGGAACAATTTCGCTTCAAAATGGCCAAAAGTTGCAATACCCCCCCAAAGGAACAATTTCGTCTCAAAATGGCAAAAAATTGCAATACCCCCCCAAAGGAACAATTTCGCTTCAAAATGGCCAAAAGTTGCAATACCCCCCCCAAAGGAACAATTTCGCCTCAAAATGGCAAAAAATTGCAATACCCCCCAAAGGAACAATTTCGCCTCAAAATGCCGAAAAGTTGCAATACCCCCCGAAAGGAACAATTTCGCCTCAAAATGGCCAAAAGTTGCAATACCCCCCCAAAGGAACAATTTCGCCTCAAAATGCCGAAAAGTTGCAATACCCCCCGAAAGGAACAATTTCGCTTCAAAATGGCCAAAAGTTGCAATACCCCCCCAAAGGACCAATTTCGCTTCAAAATGCCAAAAAGTTGCAATACCCCCCCAAAGGAACAATTTCGCTTCAAAATGACCAAAAGTTGTAATACCCCCAAAGGAACAATTTCGCCTCAAAATGGCAAAAAATTGCAATACCCCCCCAAAGGAACAATTTCGCTTCAAAATGACCAAAAGTTGCAATACCCCCCGAAAGGAACAATTTCGCCTCAAAATGGCCAAAAGTTGCAATACCCCCCCAAAGGAACAATTTCGCCTCAAAATGCCGAAAAGTTGCAATACCCCCCGAAAGGAACAATTTCGCCTCAAAATGGCCAAAAGTTGCAATACCCCCCCAAAGGAACAATTTCGCCTCAAAATGCCGAAAAGTTGCAATACCCCCCGAAAGGAACAATTTCGCTTCAAAATGGCCAAAAGTTGCAATACCCCCCCAAAGGAACAATTTCGCTTCAAAATGCCAAAAAGTTGCAATACCCCCCCAAAGGAACAATGTCGCTTCAAAATGACCAAAAGTTGTAATACCCCCCCAAAGGAACAATTTCGCCTCAAAATGGCAAAAAATTGCAATACCCCCCCAAAGGAACAATTTCGCTTCAAAATGACCAAAAGTTGCAATACCCCCCGAAAGGAACAATTTTGCCTCAAAATGGCAAGAAATTGCAATACCCCCCCAAAGGAACAATTTCGCCTCAAAATGCCGAAAAGTTGCAATACCCCCCCAAGGAACAATTTCGCTTCAATATGGCCAAAAGTTGCAATACCCCCCCAAAGGAACAATTTCGCTTCAAAATGGCCAAAAGTTGCAATACCCCCCCAAAGGAACAATTTCGCCTCAAAATGGCCAAAAATTGTAATACCCCCCCAAAGGAACAATTTCGCTTCAATATGGCCAAAAGTTGCAATACTCCCCCAAAGGAATAATTTCGCCTCAAAATGGAAAAAAATTGCAATACCCCCCCCAAAGGAACAATTTCGCTTCAAAATGGCAAAAAATTGCAATACGCCCCGAAAGGAACAATTTCGCCTCTAAATGGCCAAAAGTTGCAATACCACCCAAAGGAACAATTTCGCCTCAAAATGCCGAAAAGTTGCAATATCCCCCGAAAGGAACAATTTCGCTTCAAAATGGCCAAAAGTTGCAATACCCCCCCAAAGGAACAATTTCGCCTCAAAATGGCAAGAAATTTCAATACCCCCCCAAAGGAACAATTTCGCCTCAAAATGGCAAAAAATTGCAATACCCCTCCAAAGGAACAATTTCGCCTCAAAATGTCGAAAAGTTGCAATACCCCCCCAAAGGAACAATTTCGCTTCAATATGGCCAAAAGTTGCAATACCCCCCCAAAGGAACAATTTCGCTTCAAAATGGCCAAAAGTTGCAATACCCCCCAAAGGAACAATTTCGCTTCAATATGGCCAAAAGTTGCAATACCCCCCAAAGGAACAGTTTCGCCTCAAAATGGCAAAAAATTGCAATACCCCCCCAAAGGAACAATTTCGCTTCAAAATGGCCAAAAGTTGCAATACCCCCCCAAAGGAACAGTTTCGCCTCAAAATGGCAAAAAATTGCAATACCCCCCCAAAGGAACAATTTCGCTTCAATATGGCCAAAAGTTGCAATACCCCCCCAAAGGAACAATTTCGCCTCAAAATGGCAAAAAATTGCAATGCCCCCCAAAGGAACAATTTCGCTTCAAAATGGCCAAAAGTTGCAATACCCCCCAAAGGATCAATTTCGCCTCAAAAAGGCAAAAAATTGCAATACCCCCCCAAAGGAACAATTTCGCCTCAAAATGCCGAAAAGTTGCAATACCCCCCCAAAGGAACAATTTCGCCTCAAAATAGCAAAAAATTGCAATACCCCCCCAAAGGAACAATTTCGCCTCAAAATGCCGAAAATTTGCAATACCCCCCGAAAGGAACAATTTCGCTTCAAAATGGCCAAAAGTTGCAATACCACCCTAAAGGAACAATTTCGCCTCAAAATGGAAAAAATTGCAATACCCCCCAAAGGAACAATTTCGCTTCAAAATGCCGAAAAGTTGCAATACCCCCCAAAGGAACAATTTCGCTTCAATATGGCCAAAAGTTGCAATACCCCCCCAAAGGAACAATTTCGCCTCAAAATGGCAAAAAATTGCAATGCCCCCCAAAGGAACAATTTCGCTTCAAAATGGCCAAAAGTTGCAATACCCCCCAAAGGATCAATTTCGCCTCCAAAAGGCAAAAAATTGCAATACCCCCCAAAGGAACAATTTCGCCTCAAAATGCCGAAAAGTTGCAATACCCTTCCAAAGGAACAATTTCGCTTCAATATGGCCAAAAGTTGCAATACCCCCCCAAAGGAACAATTTCGCTTCAAAATGGCCAAAAGTTGCAATACCCCCCCAAAGGAACAATTTCGCCTCAAAATGGCAAGAAATTGCAATACCCCCCCAAAGGAACAATTTCGCCTCAAAATGCCGAAAAGTTGCAATACCCCCCCAAAGGAACAATTTCGCTTCAATATGGCCAAAAATTGCAATACCCCCCCAAAAGGAACAATTTTGCCTCAAAATGCCGAAAAGTTGATATACCCCCCGAAAGGAACAATTTCGCCTCAAAATGGCAAAAAATTGCAATATCCCCCAAAGGACCAATTTCACTTCAAAATGCCGAAAAGTAGCAATACCCCCGGAAAGGAACAATTTCGCTTCAAAATGGCCAAAAGTTGCAATACCCCCCCAAAGGAACAATTCCGCCTCAAAATGGCAAAAAATTGCAATAACCCCCAAAGGAACAATTTCGCTTCAAAATGGCCAAAAGTTGCAATACCCCCCCAAAGGAACAATTTCGCCTCAAAATGGCCAAAAATTGTAATACCCCCCCAAAGGAACAATTTCGCTTCAATATGGCCAAAAGTTGCAATACCCCCCCAAAGGAACAATTTCGCTTCAAAATGGCCAAAAGTTGCAATACCCCCCCAAAGGAATAATTTCGACTCAAAATGGTCAAAAATTGTAATACCCCCCCAAAGGAACAATTTCGCTTCAATATGGCCAAAAGTTGCAATACCCCCCCAAAGGAACAGTTTCGCCTCAAAATGGCAAAAAATTGCAATACCCCCACAAAGGAACAATTTGGCTTCAAAATGGCCAAAAGTTGCAATACCCCCCCAAAGGAACAATTTCGCCTCAAAATGGAAAAAAATTGCAATACCCCCCAAAGGAACAATTTCGCTTCAAAATGCCAAAAAGTTGCAATACCCCCCCAAAGGAACAATTTCGCTTCAAAATGGCCGAAAGTTGCAATACCCCCCCAAAGGAACAATTTCGCCTCAAAATGGCAAAAAATTGCAATACCCCCCCAAAGGAACAATTTCGCTTCAAAATGACCAAAAGTTGCAATACCCCCCGAAAGGAACAATTTCGCCTCAAAATGGCCAAAAGTTGCAATACCCCCCGAAAGGAACAATTTCGCCTCAAAATGGCCAAAAGTTGCAATACCCCCCCAAAGGAACAATTTTGCCTCAAAATGTCGAAAAGTTGCAATACCCCCCGAAAGGAACAATTTCGCCTCAAAATGGCCAAAAGTTGCAATACCCCCCGAAAGGAACAATTTCGCCTCAAAATGGCCAAAAGTTGCAATATCCCCCCAAAGGAACAATTTCGCCTCAAAATGGCAAGAAATTGCAATACCCCCCCAAAGGAACAATTTCGCCTCAAAATGCCGAAAAGTTGCAATACCCCCCAAAGGAACAATTTCGCTTCAATATGGCCAAAAGTTGCAATACCCCCCCAAAGGAACAATTTCGCCTCAAAATGGCCAAAAATTGTAATACCCCCCCCAAAGGAACAATTTCGCTTCAATATGGCCAAAAGTTGCAATACCCCCCCAAAGGTACAGTTTCGCCTCAAAATGGCAAAAAATTGCAATACCCCCCAAAGGAACAATTTCGCTTCAAAATGCCAAAAAGTTGCAATACCCCCCCCAAAGGAACAATTTCGCTTCAAAATGGCCAAAAGTTGCAATACCCCCCCAAAGGAACAATTTCGCCTTAAAATGGCAAAAAATTGCAATACGCCCCCAAAGGAACAATTTCGCTTCAAAATAACCAAAAGTTGCAATACCCCCTGAAAGGAACAATTTCGCCTCTAAATGGCCAAAAGTTGCAATACCCCCCCAAAGGAACAATTTCGCCTCAAAATGCCGAAAAATTGCAATACCCCCCGAAAGGAACAATTTCGCTTCAAAATGGCCAAAAGTTGCAATACCCCCCCAAAGGAACAATTTCGCTTCAAAATGCCAAAAAGTTGCAATACCCCCCCAAAGGAACAATTTCGCTTCAAAATGGCCAAAAGTTGCAATACCCCCCCAAAGGAACAATTTCGCCTCAAAATGGCAAAAAATTGCAATACGCCCCCAAAGGAACAATTTCGCTTCAAAATGACCAAAAGTTGCAATACCCCCCGAAAGGAACAATTTCGCCTCCAAATGGCCAAAAGTTGCAATACCCCCCAAAGGAACAATTTCGCCTCAAAATGCCGAAAAGTTGCAATACCCCCCGAAAGGAACAATTTCGCTTCAAAATGGCCAAAAGTTGCAATACCCCCCCAAAGGAACAATTTCGCCTCAAAATGGCAAGAAATTGCAATACCCCCCCAAAGGAACAATTTCGCCTCAAAATGCCGAAAATTTGCAATACCCCTCGAAAGGAACAATTTCGCTTCAAAATGGCCAAAAGTTGCAATACCACCCTAAAGGAACAATTTCGCCTCAAAATGGAAAAAATTGCAATACCCCCCAAAGGAACAATTTCGCTTCAAAATGCCGAAAAGTTGCAATACCCCCCAAAGGAACAATTTCGCTTCAATATGGCCAAAAGTTGCAATACCCCCCCAAAGGAACAATTTCGCCTCAAAATGGCAAAAAATTGCAATGCCCCCCAAAGGAACAATTTCGCTTCAAAATGGCCAAAAGTTGCAATACCCCCCAAAGGATCAATTTCGCCTCCAAAAGGCAAAAAATTGCAATACCCCCCAAAGGAACAATTTCGCCTCAAAATGCCGAAAAGTTGCAATACCCTTCCAAAGGAACAATTTCGCTTCAATATGGCCAAAAGTTGCAATACCCCCCCAAAGGAACAATTTCGCTTCAAAATGGCCAAAAGTTGCAATACCCCCCCAAAGGAACAATTTCGCCTCAAAATGGCAAGAAATTGCAATACCCCCCCAAAGGAACAATTTCGCCTCAAAATGCCGAAAAGTTGCAATACCCCCCCAAAGGAACAATTTCGCTTCAATATGGCCAAAAATTGCAATACCCCCCCAAAGGAACAATTTTGCCTCAAAATGCCGAAAAGTTGCAATACCCCCCGAAAGGAACAATTTCGCCTCAAAATGGCAAAAAATTGCAATATCCCCCAAAGGACCAATTTCACTTCAAAATGCCGAAAAGTAGCAATACCCCCGGAAAGGAACAATTTCGCTTCAAAATGGCCAAAAGTTGCAATACCCCCCCAAAGGAACAATTCCGCCTCAAAATGGCAAAAAATTGCAATAACCCCCAAAGGAACAATTTCGCTTCAAAATGGCCAAAAGTTGCAATACCCCCCCAAAGGAACAATTTCGCCTCAAAATGGCCAAAAATTGTAATACCCCCCCAAAGGAACAATTTCGCTTCAATATGGCCAAAAGTTGCAATACCCCCCCAAAGGAACAATTTCGCTTCAAAATGGCCAAAAGTTGCAATACCCCCCCAAAGGAATAATTTCGACTCAAAATGGTCAAAAATTGTAATACCCCCCCAAAGGAACAATTTCGCTTCAATATGGCCAAAAGTTGCAATACCCCCCCAAAGGAACAGTTTCGCCTCAAAATGGCAAAAAATTGCAATACCCCCACAAAGGAACAATTTGGCTTCAAAATGGCCAAAAGTTGCAATACCCCCCAAAGGAACAATTTCGCCTCAAAATGGAAAAAAATTGCAATACCCCCCAAAGGAACAATTTCGCTTCAAAATGCCAAAAAGTTGCAATACCCCCCCAAAGGAACAATTTCGCTTCAAAATGGCCGAAAGTTGCAATACCCCCCCAAAGGAACAATTTCGCCTCAAAATGGCAAAAAATTGCAATACCCCCCCAAAGGAACAATTTCGCTTCAAAATGACCAAAAGTTGCACTACCCCCCGAAAGGAACAATTTCGCCTCAAAATGGCCAAAAGTTGCAATACCCCCCGAAAGGAACAATTTCGCCTCAAAATGGCCAAAAGTTGCAATACCCCCCCAAAGGAACAATTTTGCCTCAAAATGCCGAAAAGTTGCAATACCCCCCGAAAGGAACAATTTCGCTTCAAAATGGCCAAAAGTTGCAATATCCCCCCAAAGGAACAATTTCGCCTCAAAATGGCAAGAAATTGCAATACCCCCCCAAAGGAACAATTTCGCCTCAAAATGCCGAAAAGTTGCAATACCCCCCAAAGGAACAATTTCGCTTCAATATGGCCAAAAGTTGCAATACCCCCACAAAGGAACAATTTCGCCTCAAAATGGCCAAAAATTGTAATACCCCCCCAAAGGAACAATTTCGCTTCAATATGGCCAAAAGTTGCAATACCCCCCCAAAGGAACAATTTCGCCTTAAAATGGCAAAAAATTGCAATACGCCCCCAAAGGAACAATTTCGCTTCAAAATAACCAAAAGTTGCAATACCCCCCGAAAGGAACAATTTCGCCTCTAAATGGCCAAAAGTTGCAATACCCCCCCAAAGGAACAATTTCGCCTCAAAATGCCGAAAAGTTGCAATACCCCCCGAAAGGAACAATTTCGCTTCAAAATGGCCAAAAGTTGCAATACCCCCCCAAAGGAACAATTTCGCTTCAAAATGCCAAAAAGTTGCAATACCCCCCCAAAGGAGCAATTTCGCCTCAAAATGGCAAAAAATTGCAATACGCCCCCAAAGGAACAATTTCGCTTCAAAATGACCAAAAGTTGCAATACCCCCCGAAAGGAACAATTTCGCCTCTAAATGGCCAAAAGTTGCAATACCCCCCCAAAGGAACAATTTCGCCTCAAAATGCCGAAAAGTTGCAATACCCCCCGAAAGGAACAATTTCGCTTCAAAATGGCCAAAAGTTGCAATACCCCCCAAAGGAACAATTTCGCCTCAAAATGGCAAGAAATTGCAATACCCCCCCAAAGGAACAATTTCGCCTCAAAACGCCGAAAAGTTGCAATACCCCCCCAAAGGAACAATTTCGCTTCAAAATGGCCAAAAGTTGCAATACCCCCCAAAGGATCAATTTCGCCTCAAAATGGAAAAAAAATTGCAAT
Source organism: Anomaloglossus baeobatrachus (assembly GCF_048569485.1). NCBI lineage: Eukaryota > Metazoa > Chordata > Amphibia > Anura > Aromobatidae > Anomaloglossus > Anomaloglossus baeobatrachus. Next base: position 365,846 of record NW_027441993.1, on the reverse strand, counting down.
ACCCCCCCAAAGGAACATATTCGCTTCAAAATGGCCAAAAGTTGCAATACCCCCCCAAAGGAACAATTTTCGCCTCAAAATGGAAAAAAATTGCAATACCCCCCCAAAGGAACAATTTCGCTTCAAAATGCCAAAAAGTTGCAATACCCCCCCAAAGGAACAATTTCGCTTCAAAATGGCCAAAAGTTGCAATACCCCCCAAAGGAACAATTTCGCCTCAAAATGGCCAAAAATTGTAATACCCCCCCAAAGGAACAATTTCGCTTCAATATGGCCAAAAGTTGCAATACCCCACCAAAGGAACAGTTTCGCCTCAAAATGGCAAAAAATTGCAATACCCCCCCAAAGGAACAATTTTGTTTCAAAATGGCCAAAAGTTGCAATACCCCCCCAAAGGAACCATGTCGCCTCAAAATGGAAAAAAATTGCAATACCCCCCCAAAGGAACAATTTCGCTTCAAAATGCCGAAAAGTTGCAATACCCGCCCAAAGGAACAATTTCGCTTCAAAATGGCCAAAAGTTGAAATACCCCCCCAAAGGAACAATTTCGCCTCAAAATGGCCAAAAATTGTAATACCCCCCCAAAGGAACAATTTCGCTTCAATGTGGCCAAAAGTTGCAATACCCCCCCAAAGGAACAGTTTCGCCTCAAAATGGCAAAAAATTGCAATACCCCCTCAAAGTAACAATTTCGCTTCAAAATGACCAAAAGTTGCAATACCCCCCAAAGGAACAATTTCGCCTCAAAATGGCAAAAAATTGAAATACCCCCCCAAAGGAACAATTTCGCTTCAAAATGCTGAAAAGTTGCAATACCCCCCGAAAGGAACAATTTCGCTTCAAAATGGCCAAAAGTTGCAATACCCCCCCAAAGGAACAATTTTGCCTCAAAATGGCAAAAAATTGCAATACCCCCTCAAAGTAACAATTTCGCTTCAAAATGACCAAAAGTTGCAATACCCCCCAAAGGAACAATTTCGCCTCAAAATGGCAAAAAATTGCAATACCCCCCCAAAGGAACAATTTCGCTTCAAAATGCTGAAAAGTTGCAATACCCCCCGAAAGGAACAATTTCGCCTCAAAATGGAAAAAAAATTGCAATACCCCCCCAAAGGAACAATTTCGCCTCAAAATGCCGAAAAGTTGCAATACCCCCCGAAAGGAACAATTTCGCTTCAAAATGGCCAAAAGTTGCAATACCCCCCCAAAGGAACAATTTTGCCTCAAAATGGCAAAAAATTGCAATACCCCCCAAAGGAACAATTTCGCTTCAAAATGGCCAAAAGTTGCAATACCCCCCAAAGGAACAATTTTGCCTCAAAATAGCAAAAAATTGCAAAACCCCCCCAAAGGAACAATTTCGCCTCAAAATGCCGAAAAGTTGCAATACCCCCCGAAAGGAACAATTTCGCTTCAAAATGGCCAAAAAGTTGCAATACCCCCCCAAAGGAACAATTTCGCTTCAAAATGGCCAAAAGTTGCAATACCCCACCAAAGGAACAATTTCGCCTCAAAATGGCAAAAAATTGCAATACGCCCCCAAAGGAACAATTTCGCTTCAAAATGACCAAAAGTTGCAGTACCCCCCGAAAGGAACAATTTCGCCTCTAAATGGCCAAAAGTTGCAATACCCCCCCAAAGGAACAATTTCGCCTCAAAATGCCGAAAAGTTGCAATACCCCCCGAAAGGAACAATTTCGCTTCAAAATGGCCAAAAGTTGCAATACCCCCCCAAAGGAACAATTTCGCCTCAAAATGGCAAGAAATTGCAATACCCCCCCAAAGGAACAATTTCGCCTCAAAATGCCGAAAAGTTGCAATACCCCCCAAAGGAACAATTTCGCTTCAAAATGGCCAAAAGTTGCAATACCCTCCAAAGGATCAATTTCGCCTCAAAATGGAAAAAAAATTGCAATACCCCCCCAAAGGAACATATTCGCTTCAAAATGGCCAAAAGTTGCAATACCCCCCCAAAGGAACAATTTTCGCCTCAAAATGGAAAAAAATTGCAATACCCCCCCAAAGGAACAATTTCGCTTCAAAATGCCAAAAAGTTGCAATACCCCCCCAAAGGAACAATTTCGCTTCAAAATGGCCAAAAGTTGCAATACCCCCCCAAAGGAACAATTTCGCCTCAAAATGGCCAAAAATTGTAATACCCCCCCAAAGGAACAATTTCGCTTCAATATGGCCAAAAGTTGCAATACCCCCCCAAAGGAACAGTTTCGCCTCAAAATGGCAAAAAATTGCAATACCCCCCCAAAGGAACAATTTCGTTTCAAAATGGCCAAAAGTTGCAATACCCCCCCAAAGGAACCATGTCGCCTCAAAATGGAAAAAAATTGCAATACCCCCCCAAAGGAACAATTTCGCTTCAAAATGCCGAAAAGTTGCAATACCCGCCCAAAGGAACAATTTCGCTTCAAAATGGCCAAAAGTTGCAATACCCCCCCAAAGGAACAATTTCACCTCAAAATGGCCAAAAATTGTAATACCCCCCCAAAGGAACAATTTCGCTTCAATGTGGCCAAAAGTTGCAATACCCCCCCAAAGGAACAGTTTCGCCTCAAAATGGCAAAAAATTGCAATACCCCCTCAAAGTAACAATTTCGCTTCAAAATGACCAAAAGTTGCAATACCCCCCAAAGGAACAATTTCGCCTCAAAATGGCAAAAAATTGCAATACCCCGCCAAAGGAACAATTTCGCTTCAAAATGCTGAAAAGTTGCAATACCCCCCGAAAGGAACAATTTCGCCTCAAAATGGAAAAAAAATTGCAATACCCCCCAAAGGAACAATTTCGCCTCAAAATGCCGAGAAGTTGCAATACCCCCCGAAAGGAACAATTTCGCTTCAAAATGGCCAAAAGTTGCAATACCCCCCAAAGGAACAATTTTGCCTCAAAATGGCAAAAAATTGCAATACCCCCCAAAGGAACAATTTCGCTTCAAAATGGCCAAAAGTTGCAATACCCCCCAAAGGAACAATTTTGCCTCAAAATAGCAAAAAATTGCAAAACCCCCCCAAAGGAACAATTTCGCCTCAAAATGCCGAAAAGTTGCAATACCCCCCGAAAGGAACAATTTCGCTTCAAAATGGCAAAAGTTGCAATACCACCCCAAAGGAACAATTTCGCCTCAAAAATGGAAAAAATTGCAATACCCCCCCAAAGGAACAATTTCGCTTCAAAATGCCGAAAAGTTGCAATACCCCCCAAAGGAACAATTTCGCTTCAATATGGCCAAAAGTTGCAATACCACCCCAAAGGAACAATTTCGCCTCAAAATGGCAAAAAATTGCAATACCCCCCAAAGGAAAAATTTCGCTTCAAAATGGCCAAAAGTTGCAATACCCCCCCAAAGGATCAATTTCGCCTCAAAATGGAAAAAAATTGCAATACCCCCCAAAGTAACAATTTCGCTTCAAAATGGCCAAAAGTTGCAATACCCCCCCAAAGGAACAATTTCGCCTCAAAATGGCAAAACATTGCAATACCCCCCAAAGGAACAATTTCGCTTCAAAATGGCAAAAAATTGCAATACGCCCCCAAAGGAACAATTTCGCTTCAAAATGACCAAAAGTTGCAGTACCCCCCGAAAGGAACAATTTCGCCTCTAAATGGCCAAAAGTTGCAATACCCCCCAAAGGAACAATTTCGCCTCAAAATGCCGAAAAGTTGCAATACCCCCCGAAAGGAACAATTTCGCTTCAAAATGGCCAAAAGTTGCAATACCCCCCCAAAGGAACAATTTCGCCTCAAAATGGCAAGAAATTGCAATACCCCCCCAAAGGAACAATTTCGCCTCAAAATGCCGAAAAGTTGCAATACCCCCCAAAGGAACAATTTCGCTTCAAAATGGCCAAAAGTTGCAATACCCTCCAAAGGATCAATTTCGCCTCAAAATGGAAAAAAAATTGCAATACCCCCCCAAAGGAACATATTCGCTTCAAAATGGCCAAAAGTTGCAATACCCCCCCAAAGGAACAATTTTCGCCTCAAAATGGAAAAAAATTGCAATACCCCCCCAAAGGAACAATTTCGCTTCAAAATGCCAAAAAGTTGCAATACCCCCCCAAAGGAACAATTTCGCTTCAAAATGGCCAAAAGTTGCAATACCCCCCAAAGGAACAATTTCGCCTCAAAATGGCCAAAAATTGTAATACCCCCCCAAAGGAACAATTTCGCTTCAATATGGCCAAAAGTTGCAATACCCCCCCAAAGGAACAGTTTCGCCTCAAAATGGCAAAAAATTGCAATACCCCCCCAAAGGAACAATTTCGTTTCAAAATGGCCAAAAGTTGCAATACCCCCCCAAAGGAACCATGTCGCCTCAAAATGGAAAAAAATTGCAATACCCCCCCAAAGGAACAATTTCGCTTCAAAATGCCGAAAAGTTGCAATACCCGCCCAAAGGAACAATTTCGCTTCAAAATGGCCAAAAGTTGCAATACCCCCCCAAAGGAACAATTTCACCTCAAAATGGCCAAAAATTGTAATACCCCCCCAAAGGAACAATTTCGCTTCAATGTGGCCAAAAGTTGCAATACCCCCCCAAAGGAACAGTTTCGCCTCAAAATGGCAAAAAATTGCAATACCCCCTCAAAGTAACAATTTCGCTTCAAAATGACCAAAAGTTGCAATACCCCCCAAAGGAACAATTTCGTCTCAAAATGGCAAAAAATTGCAATACCCCGCCAAAGGAACAATTTCGCTTCAAAATGCTGAAAAGTTGCAATACCCCCCGAAAGGAACAATTTCGCCTCAAAATGGAAAAAAAATTGCAATACCCCCCAAAGGAACAATTTCGCCTCAAAATGCCGAGAAGTTGCAATACCCCCCGAAAGGAACAATTTCGCTTCAAAATGGCCAAAAGTTGCAATACCCCCCCAAAGGAACAATTTTGCCTCAAAATGGCAAAAAATTGCAATACCCCCCAAAGGAACAATTTCGCTTCAAAATGGCCAAAAGTTGCAATGCCCCCCAAAGGAACAATTTTGCCTCAAAATAGCAAAAAATTGCAAAACCCCCCCAAAGGAACAATTTCGCCTCAAAATGCCGAAAAGTTGCAATACCCCCCGAAAGGAACAATTTCGCTTCAAAATGGCCAAAAGTTGCAATACCACCCCAAAGGAACAATTTCGCCTCAAAAATGGAAAAAATTGCAATACCCCCCCAAAGGAACAATTTCGCTTCAAAATGCCGAAAAGTTGCAATACCCCCCAAAGGAACAATTTCGCTTCAATATGGCCAAAAGTTGCAATACCACCCCAAAGGAACAATTTCGCCTCAAAATGGCAAAAAATTGCAATACCCCCCAAAGGAAAAATTTCGCTTCAAAATGGCCAAAAGTTGCAATACCCCCCCAAAGGATCAATTTCGCCTCAAAATGGAAAAAAATTGCAATACCCCCCAAAGTAACAATTTCGCTTCAAAATGGCCAAAAGTTGCAATACCCCCCCAAAGGAACAATTTCACCTCAAAATGGCAAAACATTGCAATACCCCCCAAAGGAACAATTTCGCTTCAAAATGGCCAAAAGTTGCAATACCCCCTCAAAGGAACAATTTCGCCTCAAAATGGCAAAAAATTGCAATACCCCCCAAAGGAACAATTTCGCCTCAAAATAGCAAAAAATTGCAATACCCCCCCAAAGGAACAATTTCGCTTCAAAATGGCCAAAAGTTGCAATACCCCCCCAAAGGAACAATTTCGCCTCAAAATGCCGAAAATTTGCAATACCCCCCGAAAGGAACAATTTCGCTTCAAAATGGCCAAAAGTTGCAATACCCCCCAAAGGAACAATTTTGCCTCAAAATGGCAAAAAATTGCAATACCCCCCAAAGGAACAATTTCGCTTCAAAATGGCCAAAAGTTGCAATACCCCCCAAAGGAACAATTTTGCCTCAAAATAGCAAAAAATTGCAAAATCCCCCAAAGGAACAATTTCGCCTCAAAATGCCGAAAAGTTGCAATACCCCCCGAAAGGAACAATTTCGCTTCAAAATGGCAAAAGTTGCAATACCACCCCAAAGGAACAATTTCGCCTCAAAAATGGAAAAAATTGCAATACCCCCCCAAAGGAACAATTTCGCTTCAAAATGCCGAAAAGTTGCAATACCCCCCAAAGGAACAATTTCGCTTCAATATGGCCAAAAGTTGCAATACCACCCCAAAGGAACAATTTCGCCTCAAAATGGCAAAAAATTGCAATACCCCCCAAAGTAACAATTTCGCTTCAAAATGGCCAAAAGTTGCAATACCCCCCCAAAGGAACAATTTCGCCTCAAAATGGCAAAACATTGCAATACCCCCCAAAGGAACAATTTCGCTTCAAAATGGCAAAAAATTGCAATACGCCCCCAAAGGAACAATTTCGCTTCAAAATGACCAAAAGTTGCAGTACCCCCCGAAAGGAACAATTTCGCCTCTAAATGGCCAAAAGTTGCAATACCCCCCCAAAGGAACAATTTCGCCTCAAAATGCCGAAAAGTTGCAATACCCCCCGAAAGGAACAATTTCGCTTCAAAATGGCCAAAAGTTGCAATACCCCCCCAAAGGAACAATTTCGCCTCAAAATGGCAAGAAATTGCAATACCCCCCCAAAGGAACAATTTCGCCTCAAAATGCCGAAAAGTTGCAATACCCCCCAAAGGAACAATTTCGCTTCAAAATGGCCAAAAGTTGCAATACCCTCCAAAGGATCAATTTCGCCTCAAAATGGAAAAAAAATTGCAATACCCCCCCAAAGGAACATATTCGCTTCAAAATGGCCAAAAGTTGCAATACCCCCCCAAAGGAACAATTTTCGCCTCAAAATGGAAAAAAATTGCAATACCCCCCCAAAGGAACAATTTCGCTTCAAAATGGCAAAAAGTTGCAATACCCCCCCAAAGGAACAATTTCGCTTCAAAATGGCCAAAAGTTGCAATACCCCCCAAAGGAACAATTTCGCCTCAAAATGGCCAAAAATTGTAATACCCCCCCAAAGGAACAATTTCGCTTCAATATGGCCAAAAGTTGCAATACCCCCCCAAAGGAACAGTTTCGCCTCAAAATGGCAAAAAATTGCAATACCCCCCCAAAGGAACAATTTCGTTTCAAAATGGCCAAAAGTTGCAATACCCCCCCAAAGGAACCATGTCGCCTCAAAATGGAAAAAAATTGCAATACCCCCCCAAAGGAACAATTTCGCTTCAAAATGCCGAAAAGTTGCAATACCCGCCCAAAGGAACAATTTCGCTTCAAAATGGCCAAAAGTTGCAATACCCCCCCAAAGGAACAATTTCACCTCAAAATGGCCAAAAATTGTAATACCCCCCCAAAGGAACAATTTCGCTTCAATGTGGCCAAAAGTTGCAATACCCCCCCAAAGGAACAGTTTCGCCTCAAAATGGCAAAAAATTGCAATACCCCCTCAAAGTAACAATTTCGCTTCAAAATGACCAAAAGTTGCAATACCCCCCAAAGGAACAATTTCGTCTCAAAATGGCAAAAAATTGCAATACCCCGCCAAAGGAACAATTTCGCTTCAAAATGCTGAAAAGTTGCAATACCCCCCGAAAGGAACAATTTCGCCTCAAAATGGAAAAAAAATTGCAATACCCCCCCAAAGGAACAATTTCGCCTCAAAATGCCGAAAAGTTGCAATACCCCCCGAAAGGAACAATTTCGCTTCAAAATGGCCAAAAGTTGCAATACCACCCCAAAGGAACAATTTCGCCTCAAAAATGGAAAAAATTGCAATACCCCCCCAAAGGAACAATTTCGCTTCAAAATGCCGAAAAGTTGCAATACCCCCCAAAGGAACAATTTCGCTTCAATATGGCCAAAAGTTGCAATACCACCCCAAAGGAACAATTTCGCCTCAAAATGGCAAAAAATTGCAATACCCCCCAAAGGAAAAATTTCGCTTCAAAATGGCCAAAAGTTGCAATACCCCCCCAAAGGATCAATTTCGCCTCAAAATGGAAAAAAATTGCAATACCCCCCAAAGTAACAATTTCGCTTCAAAATGGCCAAAAGTTGCAATACCCCCCCAAAGGAACAATTTCACCTCAAAATGGCAAAACATTGCAATACCCCCCAAAGGAACAATTTCGCTTCAAAATGGCCAAAAGTTGCAATACCCCCTCAAAGGAACAATTTCGCCTCAAAATGGCAAAAAATTGCAATACCCCCCAAAGGAACAATTTCGCCTCAAAATAGCAAAAAATTGCAATACCCCCCCAAAGGAACAATTTCGCTTCAAAATGGCCAAAAGTTGCAATACCCCCCCAAAGGAACAATTTCGCCTCAAAATGCCGAAAATTTGCAATACCCCCCGAAAGGAACAATTTCGCTTCAAAATGGTCAAAAGTTGCAATACCACCCGAAAGGAACAATTTCGCCTCAAAATGGAAAAAATTGCAATACCCCCCCAAAGGAACAATTTCGCTTCAAAATGCCGAAAAGTTGCAATACCCCCCAAAGGAACAATTTCGCTTCAATATGGCCAAAAGTTGCAATACCCCCCCAAAGGAACAATTTCGCCTCAAAATGGCAAAAAATTGCAATGCCCCCCAAAGGATCAATTTCGCCTCAAAAAGGCAAAAAATTGCAATACCCCCCCAAAGGAACAATTTCGCTTCAAAATGCTGAAAAGTTGCAATACCCCCCAAAGGAACAATTTCGCTTCAATATGGCCAAAAGTTGCAATACCCCCCCAAAGGAACAATTTCGCCTCAAAATGGCAAAAAATTGCAATACCCCCAAAGGAAAAATTTCGCTTCAAAATGGCCAAAAGTTGCAATACCCCCCCAAAGGATCAATTTCGCCTCAAAATGGAAAAAAATTGCAATACCCCCCAAAGTAACAATTTCACTTCAAAATGGCCAAAAGTTGCAATACCCCCCCAAAGGAACAATTTCGCCTCAAAATGGCAAAAAATTGCAATACCCCCCCAAAGGAACAATTTCGCTTCAAAATGGCCAAAAGTTGCAATACCCCCCCAAAGGATCAATTTCGCCTCAAAAAGGCAAAAAATTGCAATACCCCCCCAAAGGAACAATTTCGCTTCAAAATGCCGAAAAGTTGCAATACCCCCCAAAGGAACAATTTCGCTTCAATATGGCCAAAAGTTGCAATACCCCCCCAAAGGAACAATTTCGCCTCAAAATGGCCAAAAATTGTAATACCCCCCCAAAGGAACAATTTCGCTTCAATATGGCCAAAAGTTGCAATACACCCCCAAAGGAACAATTTCGCTTCAAAATGGCCAAAAGTTGCAATACCCCCCCAAAGGAACAATTTCGCCTCAAAATGGCCAAAAATTGTAATACCCCTCCAAAGGAACAATTTTGCTTCAATATGGCCAAAAGTTGCAATACCCCCCCAAAGGAACAGTTTCGCTTCAAAATGGCAAAAAATTGCAATACCCCCCCAAAGGAACAATTTCGCTTCAAAATGGCCAAAAGTTGCAATACCCCCCCAAAGGAACAATTTCGCCTCAAAATGGAAAAAAATTGCAATACCCCCCAAAGGAACAATTTCGCTTCAAAATGGCCAAAAGTTGCAATACCCCCAAAGGAACAATTTTGCCTCAAAATAGCAAAAAATTGCAAAACCCCCCCAAAGGAACAATTTCGCCTCAAAATGCCGAAAAGTTGCAATACCCCCCGAAAGGAACAATTTCGCTTCAAAATGGCCAAAAAGTTGCAATACCCCCCCAAAGGAACAATTTCGCTTCAAAATGGCCAAAAGTTGCAATACCCCCCCAAAGGAACAATTTCGCCTCAAAATGGCAAAAAATTGCAATACGCCCCCAAAGGAACAATTTCGCTCCAAAATGACCAAAAGTTGCAATACCCCCCGAAAGGAACAATTTCGCCTCAAAATGGCAAGAAATTGCAATACCCCCCAAAGGAACAATTTCGCCTCAAAATGCCGAAAAGTTGCAATACCCCCCAAAGGAACAATTTCGCTTCAAAATGGCCAAAAGTTGCAATACCCCCCAAAGGATCAATTTCGCCTCAAAATGGAAAAAAAATTGCAATACCCCCCCAAAGGAACATATTCGCTTCAAAATGGCCAAAAGTTGCAATACCCCACCAAAGGAACATTTTTCGCCTCAAAATGGAAAAAAATTGCAATACCACCCCAAAGGAACAATTTCGCTTCAAAATGCCAAAAAGTTGCAATACCCCCCCAAAAGGAACAATTTCGCTTCAAAATGGCCAAAAGTTGCAATACCCCCCCAAAGGAACAATTTCGCCTCAAAATGGCCAAAAATTGTAATACCCCCCCAAAGGAACAATTTCGCTTCAATATGGCCAAAAGTTGCAATACCCCCCCAAAGGAACAGTTTCGCCTCAAAATGGCAAAAAATTGCAATACCCCCCCAAAGGAACAATTTCGTTTCAAAATGGCCAAAAGTTGCAATACCCCCCCAAAGGAACCATGTCGCCTCAAAATGGAAAAAAATTGCAATACCCCCCCAAAGGAACAATTTCGCTTCAAAATGCTGAAAAGTTGCAATACCCCCCGAAAGGAACAATTTCGCCTCAAAATGGAAAAAAAATTGCAATACCCCCCCAAAGGAACAATTTCGCCTCAAAATGCCGAAAAGTTGCAATACCCCCCGAAAGGAACAATTTCGCTTCAAAATGGCCAAAAGTTGCAATACCCCCCCAAAGGAACAATTTTGCCTCAAAATGGCAAAAAATTGCAATACCCCCAAAGGAACAATTTCGCTTCAAAATGGCCAAAAGTTGCAATACCCCCCAAAGGAACAATTTTGCCTCAAAATAGCAAAAAATTGCAAAACCCCCCCAAAGGAACAATTTCGCCTCAAAATGCCGAAAAGTTGCAATACCCCCCGAAAGGAACAATTTCGCTTCAAAATGGCCAAAAAGTTGCAATACCCCCCCAAAGGAACAATTTCGCTTCAAAATGGCCAAAAGTTGCAATACCACACCAAAGGAACAATTTCGCCTCAAAATGGCAAAAAATTGCAATACGCCCCCAAAGGAACAATTTCGCTTCAAAATGACCAAAAGTTGCAGTACCCCCCGAAAGGAACAATTTCGCTTCAAAATGGCCAAAAGTTGCAATACCCCCCCAAAGGAACAATTTCGCCTCAAAATGGCAAGAAATTGCAATACCCCCCCAAAGGAACAATTTCGCCTCAAAATGCCGAAAAGTTGCAATACCCCCCAAAGGAACAATTTCGCTTCAAAATGGCCAAAAGTTGCAATACCCTCCAAAGGATCAATTTCGCCTCAAAATGGAAAAAAAATTGCAATACCCCCCCAAAGGAACATATTCGCTTCAAAATGGCCAAAAGTTGCAATACCCCCCAAAGGAACAATTTTCGCCTCAAAATGGAAAAAAATTGCAATACCACCCCAAAGGAACAATTTCGCTTCAAAATGCCAAAAAGTTGCAATACCCCCCCAAAGGAACAATTTCGCTTCAAAATGGCCAAAAGTTGCAATACCCCCCCAAAGGAACAATTTCGCCTCAAAATGGCCAAAAATTGTAATACCCCCCCAAAGGAACAATTTCGCTTCAATATGGCCAAAAGTTGCAATACCCCCCCCAAAGGAACAGTTTCGCCTCAAAATGGCAAAAATTTGCAATACCCCCCCAAAGGAACAATTTCATTTCAAAATGGCCAAAAGTTGCAATACCCCCCCAAAGGAACCATGTCGCCTCAAAATGGAAAATAATTGCAATACCCCCCCAAAGGAACAATTTCGCTTCAAAATGCCGAAAAGTTGCAATACCCGCCCAAAGGAACAATTTCGCTTCAAAATGGCCAAAAGTTGCAATACCCCCCCAAAGGAACAATTTCGGCTTAAAATGGCCAAAAATTGTAATACCCCCCCAAAGGAACAATTTCGCTTCAATGTGGCCAAAAGTTGCAATACCCCCCCAAAGGAACAGTTTCGCCTCAAAATGGCAAAAAATTGCAATACCCCCTCAAAGTAACAATTTCGCTTCAAAATGACCAAAAGTTGCAATACCCCCCAAAGGAACAATTTCGCCTCAAAATGGCAAAAAATTGCAATACCCCCCCAAAGGAACAATTTCGCTTCAAAATGCTGAAAAGTTGCAATACCCCCTGAAAGGAACAATTTCGCCTCAAAATGGAAAAAAAATTGCAATACCCCCCCAAAGGAACAATTTCGCCTCAAAATGCCGAAAAGTTGCAATACCCCCCGAAAGGAACAATTTCGCTTCAAAATGGCCAAAAGTTGCAATACCCCCCCAAAGGAACAATTTTGCCTCAAAATGGCAAAAAATTGCAATACCCCCAAAGGAACAATTTCGCTTCAAAATGGCCAAAAGTTGCAATACCCCCCAAAGGAACAATTTTGCCTCAAAATAGCAAAAAATTGCAAAACCCCCCCAAAGGAACAATTTCGCCTCAAAATGCCGAAAAGTTGCAATACCCCCCGAAAGGAACAATTTCGCTTCAAAATGGCCAAAAAGTTGCAATACCCCCCCAAAGGAACAATTTCGCTTCAAAATGGCCAAAAGTTGCAATACCCCACCAAAGGAACAATTTCGCCTCAAAATGGCAAAAAATTGCAATACGCCCCCAAAGGAACAATTTCGCTTCAAAATGACCAAAAGTTGCAGTACCCCCCGAAAGGAACAATTTCGCTTCAAAATGGCCAAAAGTTGCAATACCCCCCCAAAGGAACAATTTCGCCTCAAAATGGCAAGAAATTGCAATACCCCCCCAAAGGAACAATTTCGCCTCAAAATGCCGAAAAGTTGCAATACCCCCCAAAGGAACAATTTCGCTTCAAAATGGCCAAAAGTTGCAATACCCTCCAAAGGATCAATTTCGCCTCAAAATGGAAAAAAAATTGCAATACCCCCCAAAGGAACATATTCGCTTCAAAATGGCCAAAAGTTGCAATACCCCCCAAAGGAACAATTTTCGCCTCAAAATGGAAAAAAATTGCAATACCCCCCCAAAGGAACAATTTCGCTTCAAAATGCCAAAAAGTTGCAATACCCCCCCAAAGGAACAATTTCGCTTCAAAATGGCCAAAAGTTGCAATACCCCCCCAAAGGAACAATTTCGCCTCAAAATGGCCAAAAATTGTAATACCCCCCCAAAGGAACAATTTCGCTTCAATATGGCCAAAAGTTGCAATACCCCCCCAAAGGAACAGTTTCGCCTCAAAATGGCAAAAAATTGCAATACCCCCCCAAAGGAACAATTTCGTTTCAAAATGGCCAAAAGTTGCAATACCCCCCCAAAGGAACCATGTCGCCTCAAAATGGAAAAAAATTGCAATACCACGCCAAAGGAACAATTTCGCTTCAAAATGCCGAAAAGTTGCAATACCCGCCCAAAGGAACAATTTCGCTTCAAAATGGCCAAAAGTTGCAATACCCCCCCAAAGGAACAATTTCACCTCAAAATGGCCAAAAATTGTAATACCCCCCCAAGGAACAATTTCGCTTCAATGTGGCCAAAAGTTGCAATACCCCCCCAAAGGAACAGTTTCGCCTCAAAATGGCAAAAAATTGCAATACCCCCTCAAAGTAACAATTTCGCTTCAAAATGACCAAAAGTTGCAATACCCCCCAAAGGAACAATTTCGCCTCAAAATGGCAAAAAATTGCAATACCCCGCCAAAGGAACAATTTCGCTTCAAAATGCTGAAAAGTTGCAATACCCCCCGAAAGGAACAATTTCGCCTCAAAATGGAAAAAAAATTGCAATACCCCCCCAAAGGAACAATTTCGCCTCAAAATGACGAGAAGTTGCAATACCCCCCGAAAGGAACAATTTCGCTTCAAAATGGCCAAAAGTTGCAATACCCCCCCAAAGGAACAATTTCGCCTCAAAATGGCAAAAAATTGCAATACCCCCAAAGGAACAATTTCGCCTCAAAATGCCGAAAAGTTGCAATACCCCCCCAAAGGAACAATTTCGCTTCAAAATGGTCAAAAGTTGCAATACCCCCCCAAAGGAACAATTTCACTTTAAAATGGCCAAAAGTTGCAATACCCCCCAAAGGAACAATTTCGCTTCAAAATGCCGAAAAGTTGCAATACCCCCCCAAAGGAACAATTTCGCTTCAAAATGGCCAAAAGTTGCAATACTCCCCCAAAGGAACAATTTCGCCTCAAAATGGAAAAATTGCAATACCCCCCAAAGGAACAATTTTGCTTCAAAATGGCCAAAAATTGCAATACCCCCCCAAAGGAACAATTTCGCCTCAAAATGCCGAAAAGTTAAATACCCCCCGAAAGGAACAATTTCGCTTCAAAATGGCCAAAAGTTGCAATACCCCCCCAAAGGAACAATTTCGCCTCAAAATGGCAAGCAATTGCAATACCCCCCGAAAGGAACAATTTCGCTTCAAAATGGCCAAAAGTTGCAATACACCCCCAAAGGAACAATTTCGCCTCAAAATGGCAAAAAATTGCAATACCCCCCCAAAGGAACAATTTCGCCTCAAAATGCCGAAAAGTTGCAATACCCCCCCAAAGTAACAATTTCGCTTCAAAATGGTCAAAAGTTGCAATACCCCCCCAAAGGAACAATTTCGCTTCAAAATGTAAAAAATAATTGCAATACCCCCCCAAAGGAACAATTTCGCCTCAAAATGCCGAAAAGTTTAAATACCCCCCCGAAAGGAACAATTTCGCTTCAAAATGGCCAAAAGTTGCAATACCCCCCCAAAGGAACAATTTCGCCTCAAAATGTAAAAAAAAATTGCAATACCCCCCAAAGGAACAATTTCGCCTCAAAATGCCGAAAAGTTTAAATACCCCCTAAAAGGAACAATTTCGCTTCAAAATGGCCAAAAGTTGCAATACCCCCCCAAAGGAACAATTTCGCCTCAAAATGGCAAAAAATTGCAATACCCCCCAAAGGATCAATTTCGCCTCAAAATGCCGAAAAGTTGCAATACCCCCCAAAAAAACAATTTCGCCTCAAAATGGCAAGAAATTGCAATACCCAACAAAGGAACAATTTCGCCTCAAAATGCCGAAAAGTTGCAATACCCCCCCAAAGGAACAATTTCGCTTCAAAATGGCCAAAAGTTGCAATACCCCCCCAAAGGAACAATTTCGCCTCAAAATGGAAAAAAATTGCAATACCCCCCAAAGGAACAATTTCGAATCAAAATGGCCAAAAGTTGCAATACCCCCCGAAAGGAACAATTTCGCCTCAAAATGCCGAAAAGTTGCAATACCCCCCCAAAGAAACAATTTCACCTCAAAATGCCGAAAAGTTGCAATACCCTCCGAAAGGAACAATTTCGCTTCAAAATGGCCAAAAGTTGCAATACCCCCCCAAAGGAACAATTTCGCCTCAAAATGGCAAAAAATTGCAATACCCTTAAAGGAACAATTTCGCTTCAAAATGGCCAAAAATTGCAATACCCCCCAAAGGAACAATTTCGCCTCAAAATGCCGAAAAGTTGCAATACCCCCCAAAGGAACAATTTCGCTTCAAAATGAAAAAAAAATTGCAATACCCCCCCAAAGGAACAATTTCGCTTCAAAATGCCGAAAAGTTGCAATACCCCCCAAAGGTACAATTTCGCTTCAAAATGGCCAAAAGTTGCAATACCCCCCAAAGGAACAATTTCGCCTCAAAATGGCAAAAAATTGCAATACCCCCCCAAAGGAACAATTTCGCCTCAAAATGCCGAAAAGTTGCAATACCCCCCCAAAGGAACAATTTCGCTTCAAAATGGTCAAAAGTTGCAATACCCCCCCAAAGGAACAATTTCGCTTCAAAATGGCCAAAAGTTGCAATACCCCCCCAAAGGAACAATTTCGCTTCAAAATGTAAAAAAAAATTGCAATACCCCCCCAAAGGAACAATTTCGCCTCAAAATGCCGAAAAGTTTAAATACCCCCCGAAAGGAACAATTTCGCTTCAAAATGGCCAAAAGTTGCAATACCCCCCCAAAGGAACAATTTCGCCTCAAAATGTAAAAAAAAATTGCAATACCCCCCCAAAGGAACAATTTCGCCTCAAAATGCCGAAAAGTTTAAATACCCCCCAAAAGGAACAATTTCGCTTCAAAATGGCCAAAATTTGCCATACCCCCCCAAAGGAACAATTTCGCCTCAAAATGGCAAAAAATTGCAATACCCCCCAAAGGATCAATTTCGCCTCAAAATGCCGAAAAGTTGCAATACCACCCCTTCAAAAAAACAATTTCGCCTCAAAATGGCAAGAAATTGCAATACCCCCCAAAGGAACAATTTCGCCTCAAAATGCAGAAAAGTTGCAATACCCCCCCAACGGAACAATTTCGCTTCAAAATGGCCAAAAGTTGCAATACCCCCCCAAAGGAACAATTTCGCCTCAAAATGGAAAAAAATTGCAATACCCCCCAAAGGAACAATTTCGAATCAAAATGGCCAAAAGTTGCAATACCCCCCGAAAGGAACAATTTCGCCTCAAAATGCCGAAAAGTTGCAATACCCCCCCAAAGGAACAATTTCGCCTCAAAATGGCAAAAAATTGCAATACCCCCCCAAAGGAACAATTTCACCTCAAAATGCCGAAAAGTTGCAATACCCTCCGAAAGGAACAATTTCGCTTCAAAATGGCCAAAAGTTGCAATACCGCCCCAAAGGAACAATTTCGCCTCAAAATGGCAAAAAATTGCAATACCCCCCAAAGGAACAATTTCGCTTCAAAATGGACAAAAATTGCAATACCCCCCAAAGGAACAATTTCGCCTCAAAATGCCGAAAAGTTGCAATACCCCCCCAAAGGAACAATTTCGCTTCAAAATGTCCAAAAGTTGCAATACCCCCCAAAGGAACAATTTCGCCTCAAAATGAAAAAAAAATTGCAATACCCCCCCAAAGGAACAATTTCGCTTCAAAATGCCGAAAAGTTGCAATACCCCCCAAAGGTACAATTTCGCTTCAAAATGGCCAAAAGTTGCAATACCCCCCAAAGGAACAATTTCGCTTCAAAATGCCGAAAAGTTGCAATACCCCTCCAAAGGAACAATTTCGCTTCAAAATGGCCAAAAGTTGCAATACCCACCCAAAGGAACAATTTTGCCTTAAAATGGCAAAAAATTGCAATACCCCCCCAAGGAACAATTTCGCCTCA
The DNA here is from genome assembly GCF_048569485.1 of Anomaloglossus baeobatrachus. Taxonomy (NCBI): domain Eukaryota; kingdom Metazoa; phylum Chordata; class Amphibia; order Anura; family Aromobatidae; genus Anomaloglossus; species Anomaloglossus baeobatrachus. Next base: position 348,746 of record NW_027441993.1, on the reverse strand, counting down.
AAATGGCAAAAAATTGCAATACCCCCCAAAGGAACAATTTCGCTTCAAAATGGCCAAAAATTGCAATACCCCCGCAAAGGAACAATTTCGCCTCAAAATGCCGAAAAGTTGCAATACCCCCCCAAAGGAACAATTTCGCTTCAAAATTGCCAAAAGTTGCAATACCCCCCAAAGGAACAATTTCGCCTCAAAATGGAAAAAAAATTGCAATACCTCCCCAAAGGAACAATTTCGAATCAAAATGCCGAAAAGTTGCAATACCCCCCGAAAGGAACAATTTCGCTTCAAAATGGCCAAAAGTTGCAATACCCCCCCAAAGTTACAATTTCGCTTCAAAATAGCCAAAAGTTGCAATACCCCCCCAAAGGAACAATTTCGCCCCAAAATGGAAAAAAAATTGCAATACCCCCCGAAAGGAACAATTTCACTTCAAAATGGCCAAAAGTTGCAATACCCCCCAAAGGAACAATTTCACATCAAAATGGCAAAAAATTGCAATACCCCCCCAAAGGAACAATTTCGCTTCAAAATGGCCAAAAGTTGCAATACCCCCCCAAAGGAACAATTTCGCCTCAAAATGGCAAAAAATTGCAATACCCCCCCAAAGGAACAATTTCGCCTCAAAATGGCAAAAAATTGCATTTCACCCCCAAAGGAACAATTTCGCTTCAAAATGGCCAAAAGTTGCAATACCCCCCCAAAGGAACAATTTCGCCTCAAAATGGCAAAAAATTGCAATACCCCCCCAAAGGAACAATTTCGCTTCAAAATGGAAAAAAAATTGCAATACCCCCCCAAAGGAACAATTTCGCCTCAGATGCCGAAAAGTTTAAATACCCCCGAAAGGAACAATTTCGCTTCAAAATGGCCAAAAGTTGCAATACCCCCCCAAAGGAACAATTTCGCCTCAAAATGGCAAAAAATTGCAATACCCCCAAAGGAACAATTTCGCCTCAAAATGCCGAAAAGTTGCAATACCCCCCCAAAGGAACAATTTCGCTTCAAAATGGTCAAAAGTTGCAATACCCCCCCAAAGGAACAATTTCACTTTAAAATGGCCAAAAGTTGCAATACCCCCCAAAGGAACAATTTCGCTTCAAAATGCCGAAAAGTTGCAATACCCCCCGAAAGGAACAATTTCGCTTCAAAATGGCCAAAAGTTGCAATACCCCCCCAAAGGAACAATTTCGCCTCAAAATGGCAAGAAATTGCAATACCCCCGAAAGGAACAATTTCGCTTCAAAATGGCCAAAAGTTGCAATACCCCCCCAAAGGAACAATTTCGCCTCAAAATGGCAAAAAATTGCAATACCCCCGTAAAGGAACAATTTTGCTTCAAAATGGCCAAAAGTTGCAATACACCCCCAAAGGAACAATTTCGCCTCAAAATGGCAAAAAATTGCAATACCCCCCCAAAGGAACAATTTCGCCTCAAAATGCCGAAAAGTTGCAATACCCCCCCAAAGTAACAATTTCGCTTCAAAATGGTCAAAAGTTGCAATACCCCCCCAAAGGAACAATTTCGCTTCAAAATGGCCAAAAGTTGCAATACCCCCCCAAAGGAACAATTTCGCTTCAAAATGTAAAAAAAAATTGCAATACCCCCCCAAAGGAACAATTTCGCCTCAAAATGCCGAAAAGTTTAAATACCCCCCCGAAAGGAACAATTTCGCTTCAAAATGGCCAAAAGTTGCAATACCCCCCCAAAGGAACAATTTCGCCTCAAAATGTAAAAAAAATTGCAATACCCCCCCAAAGGAACAATTTCGCCTCAAAATGCCGAAAAGTTTAAATACCCCCTAAAAGGAACAATTTCGCTTCAAAATGGCCAAAAGTTGCAATACCCCCCCAAAGGAACAATTTCGCCTCAAAATGGCAAAAAATTGCAATACCCCCCAAAGGATCAATTTCGCCTCAAAATGCCGAAAAGTTGCAATACCCCCCAAAAAAACAATTTCGCCTCAAAATGGCAAGAAATTGCAATACCCCCCAAAGGAACAATTTCGCCTCAAAATGCCGAAAAGTTGCAATACCCCCCCAAAGGAACAATTTCGCTTCAAAATGGCCAAAAGTTGCAATACCCCCCCAAAGGAACAATTTCGCCTCAAAATGGAAAAAAATTGCATTACCCCCCAAAGGAACAATTTCGAATCAAAATGGCCAAAAGTTGCAATACCCCCCGAAAGGAACAATTTCGCCTCAAAATGCCGAAAAGTTGCAATACCCCCCCAAAGGAACAATTTCACCTCAAAATGCCGAAAAGTTGCAATACCCTTCGAAAGGAACAATTTCGCTTCAAAATGGCCAAAAGTTGCAATACCCCCCCAAAGGAACAATTTCGCCTCAAAATGGCAAAAAATTGCAATACCCCCAAAGGAACAATTTCGCTTCAAAATGGCCAAAAATTGCAATACCCCCCAAAGGAACAATTTCGCCTCAAAATGCCGAAAAGTTGCAATACCCCCCCAAAGGAACAATTTCGCTTCAAAATGAAAAAAAAATTGCAATACCCCCCCAAAGGAACAATTTCGCTTCAAAATGGCCAAAAGTTGCAATACCCCCCCAAAGGAACAATTTCGCTTCAAAATGTAAAAAAAAATTGCAATACCCCCCCAAAGGAACAATTTCGCCTCAAAATGCCGAAAAGTTTAAATACCCCCCGAAAGGAACAATTTCGCTTCAAAATGGCCAAAAGTTGCAATACCCCCCCAAAGGAACAATTTCGCCTCAAAATGTAAAAAAAAATTGCAATACCCCCCCAAAGGAACAATTTCGCTTCAAAATGCCGAAAAGTTTAAATACCCCCCAAAAGGAACAATTTCGCTTCAAAATGGCCAAAATTTGCCATACCCCCCAAAGGAACAATTTCGCCTCAAAATGGCAAAAAATTGCAATACCCCCCAAAGGATCAATTTCGCCTCAAAATGCCGAAAAGTTGCAATACCACCCCTTCAAAAAAACAATTTCGCCTCAAAATGGCAAGAAATTGCAATACCCCCCAAAGGAATAATTTCGCCTCAAAATGCCGAAAAGTTGCAATACCCCCCCAAAGGAACAATTTCGCTTCAAAATGGCCAAAAGTTGCAATACCCCCCCAAAGGAACAATTTCGCCTCAAAATGGAAAAAAATTGCAATACCCCCCAAAGGAACAATTTCGAATCAAAATGGCCAAAAGTTGCAATACCCCCCAAAGGAACAATTTCGCCTCAAAATGGAAAAAAATTGCAATACCCCCCAAAGGAACAATTTCGAATCAAAATGGCCAAAAGTTGCAATACCCCCCGAAAGGAACAATTTCGCCTCAAAATGCCGAAAAGTTGCAATACCCCCCCAAAGGAACAATTTCGCCTCAAAATGGCAAAAAATTGCAATACCCCCCCAAAGGAACAATTTCACCTCAAAATGCCGAAAAGTTGCAATACCCTCCGAAAGGAACAATTTCGCTTCAAAATGGCCAAAAGTTGCAATACCCCCCCAAAGGAACAATTTCGCCTCAAAATGGCAAAAAATTGCAATACCCCCAAAGGAACAATTTCGCTTCAAAATGGACAAAAATTGCAATACCCCCCAAAGGAACAATTTCGCCTCAAAATGCCGAAAAGTTGCAATACCCCCCCAAAGGAACAATTTCGCTTCAAAATGTCCAAAAGTTGCAATACCCCCCAAAGGAACAATTTCGCCTCAAAATGAAAAAAAAATTGCAATACCCCCCAAAGGAACAATTTCGCTTCAAAATGCCGAAAAGTTGCAATACCCCTCCAAAGGAACAATTTCGCTTCAAAATGGCCAAAAGTTGCAATACCCACCCAAAGGAACAATTTTGCCTTAAAATGGCAAAAAATTGCAATACCCCCCCAAGAAACAATTTCGCCTCAAAATGGCAAAAAATTGCAATACCCCCGCAAAGGAACAATTTCGCCTCAAAATGCCGAAAAGTTGCAATACCCCCCCAAAGGAACAATTTCGCTTCAAAATGGCCAAAAGTTGCAATACCCCCCCAAAGGAACAATTTCGCCTCAAAATGGAAAAATTGCAATACCCCCCAAAGGAACAATTTCGCTTCAAAATGCCAAAAAGTTGCAATACCCCCCGAAAGGAACAATTTCGCTTCAAAATGGCCAAAAGTTGCAATACCCCCCCAAAGGAACAATTTCGCCTCAAAATGCCGAAAAGTTGCAATACCCCCCCAAAGGTACAATTTCGCTTCAAAATAGCCAAAAGTTGCAATACCCCCCCAAAGGAACAATTTCGCCTCAAAATGGAAAAAAAATTGCAATACCCCCCGAAAGGAACAATTTCACTTCAAAATGGCCAAAAGTTGCAATACCCCCCAAAGGAACAATTTCACATCAAAATGGCAAAAAATTGCAATACCCCCCCAAAGGAACAATTTCGCTTCAAAATGGGCAAATGTTGCAATACCCCCCCAAAGTAACAATTTCGCCTCAAAATGGCAAAAAATTGCAATACCCCCCAAAGGAACAATTTCGCCTCAAAATGGCAAAAAATTGCATTTCACCCCCAAAGGAACAATTTCGCTTCAAAATGGCCAAAAGTTGCAATACCCCCCCAAAGGAACAATTTCGCCTCAGATGCCGAAAAGTTTAAATACCCCCGAAAGGAACAATTTCGCTTCAAAATGGCCAAAAGTTGCAATACCCCCCCAAAGGAACAATTTCGCCTCAAAATGGCAAAAAATTGCAATACCCCCAAAGGAACAATTTCGCCTCAAAATGCCGAAAAGTTGCAATACCCCCCCAAAGGAACAATTTCGCTTTAAAATGGTCAAAAGTTGCAATACCCCACCAAAGGAACAATTTCACTTTAAAATGGCCAAAAGTTGCAATACCCCCCAAAGGAACAATTTCGCTTCAAAATGCCGAAAAGTTGCAATACCCCCCCAAAGGAACAATTTCGCTTCAAAATGGCCAAAAGTTGCAATACTCCCCCAAAGGAACAATTTCGCCTCAAAATGGAAAAATTGCAATACCCCCCAAAGGAACAATTTTGCTTCAAAATGGCCAAAAATTGCAATACCCCCCCAAAGGAACAATTTCGCCTCAAAATGCCGAAAAGTTTAAATACCCCCCGAAAGGAACAATTTCGCTTCAAAATGGCCAAAAGTTGCAATACCCCCCCAAAGGAACAATTTCGCCTCAAAATGGCAAGAAATTGCAATACCCCCCGAAAGGAACAATTTCGCTTCAAAATGGCCAAAAGTTGCAATACCCCCCCAAAGGAACAATTTCGCCTCAAAATGGCAAAAAATTGCAATACCCCCGTAAACGAACAATTTTGCTTCAAAATGGCCAAAAGTTGCAATACACCCCCAAAGGAACAATTTCGCCTCAAAATGGCAAAAAATTGCAATACCCCCCCAAAGGAACAATTTCGCCTCAGATGCCGAAAAGTTTAAATACCCCCCGAAAGGAACAATTTCGCTTCAAAATGGCCAAAAGTTGCAATACCCCCCCAAAGGAACAATTTCGCCTCAAAATGGCAAAAAATTGCAATACCCCCAAAGGAACAATTTCGCCTCAAAATGCCGAAAAGTTGCAATACCCCCCCAAAGGAACAATTTCGCTTCAAAATGGTCAAAAGTTGCAATACCCCCCCAAAGGAACAATTTCACTTTAAAATGGCCAAAAGTTGCAATACCCCCCAAAGGAACAATTTCGCTTCAAAATGCTGAAAAGTTGCAATACCCCCCCAAAGGAACAATTTCGCTTCAAAATGGCCAAAAGTTGCAATACTCCCCCAAAGGAACAATTTCGCCTCAAAATGGAAAAATTGCAATACCCCACAAAGGAACAATTTTGCTTCAAAATGGCCAAAAATTGCAATACCCCCCCAAAGGAACAATTTCGCCTCAAAATGCCGAAAAGTTTAAATACCCCCCGAAAGGAACAATTTCGCTTCAAAATGGCCAAAAGTTGCAATACCCCCCCAAAGGAACAATTTCGCCTCAAAATGGCAAGAAATTGCAATACCCCCCGAAAGGAACAATTTCGCTTCAAAATGGCCAAAAGTTGCAATACCCCCCCAAAGGAACAATTTCGCCTCAAAATGGCAAAAAATTGCAATACCCCCGTAAAGGAACAATTTTGCTTCAAAATGGCCAAAAGTTGCAATACACCCCCAAAGGAACAATTTCGCCTCAAAATGGCAAAAAATTGCAATACCCCCCCAAAGGAACAATTTCGCTTCAAAATGCCGAAAAGTTGCAATACCCCCCCAAAGTAACAATTTCGCTTCAAAATGGTCAAAAGTTGCAATACCCCCCCAAAGGAACAATTTCGCTTCAAAATGGCCAAAAGTTGCAATACCCCCCCAAAGGAACAATTTCGCTTCAAAATGTAAAAAAAAATTGCAATACACCCCCAAAGGAACAATTTCGCCTCAAAATTCCGAAAAGTTTAAATACCCCCCCGAAAGGAACAATTTCGCTTCAAAATGGCCAAAAGTTGCAATACCCCCCCAAAGGAACAATTTCGCCTCAAAATGTAAAAAAAAATTGCAATACCCCCCCAAAGGAACAATTTCGCCTCAAAATGCCGAAAAGTTTAAATACCCCCTAAAAGGAACAATTTCGCTTCAAAATGGCCAAAAGTTGCAATACCCCCCCAAAGGAACAATTTCGCCTCAAAATGGCAAAAAATTGCAATACCCCCCAAAGGATCAATTTCGCCTCAAAATGGCGAAAAGTTGCAATACCCCCCCAAAGGAACAATTTCGCTTCAAAATGGCCAAAAGTTGCAATACCCCCCCAAAGGAACAATTTCGCCTCAAAATGGAAAAAAATTGCAATACCCCCCAAAGGAACAATTTCGAATCAAAATGGCCAAAAGTTGCAATACCCCCCGAAAGGAACAATTTCGCCTCAAAATGCCGAAAAGTTGCAATACCCCCCCAAAGGAACAATTTCACCTCAAAATGAAGAAAAGTTGCAATACCCTCCGAAAGGAACAATTTCGCTTCAAAATGGCCAAAAGTTGCAATACCCCCCCAAAGGAACAATTTCGCCTCAAAATGGCAAAAAATTGCAATACCCCCAAAGGAACAATTTCGCTTCAAAATGGCCAAAAATTGCAATACCCCCCAAAGGAACAATTTCGCCTCAAAATGCCGAAAAGTTGCAATACCCCCCCAAAGGAACAATTTCGCATCAAAATGAAAAAAAAATTGCAATACCCCCCCAAAGGAACAATTTCGCTTCAAAATGCCGAAAAGTTGCAATACCCCCCAAAGGTACAATTTCGCTTCAAAATGGCCAAAAGTTGCAATACCCCCCAAGGAACAATTTCGCCTCAAAATGGAAAAAAAATTGCAATACCCCCCCCAAAAGAACAATTTCGCCTCAAAATGCCGAAAAGTTGCAATACCCCACGAAAGGAACGATTTCGCTTCAAAATGGCCAAAAGTTGCAATACCCCCCCAAAGGAACAATTTCGCCTCAAAATGGCAAAAAATTGCAATACCCCCCCAAAGGAACAATTTCGCTTCAAAATGGCCAAAAGTTGCAATACCCCCCAAAGGAACAATTTCGCCTCAAAATGGAAAAAAAATTGCAATACCCCCCCAAAGGAACAATTTCGCCTCAAAATGGCAAAAAATTGCAATACCCCCCCAAAGGAACAATTTCACCTCAAAATGCCGAAAAGTTGCAATACCCCCCAAAGGAACAATTTCGCTTCAAAATGGCCAAAAATTGCAATACCCCCCAAAGGAACAATTTCGCCTCAAAATGCCGAAAAGTTGCAATACCCCCCCCAAAGGAACAATTTTGCTTTAAAATGTCCAAAAGTTGCAATACCCCCCAAAGGAACAATTTCGCCTCAAAATGAAAAAAAAATTGCAATACCCCCCCAAAGGAACAATTTCGCTTCAAAATGCCGAAAAGTTGCAATACCCCCCAAAGGTACAATTTCGCTTCAAAATGGCCAAAAGTTGCAATACCCCCCAAAGGAACAATTTCGCCTCAAAATGGAAAAAAAATTGCAATACCCCCCCAAAGGAACAATTTCGCCTCAAAATGGCAAAAAATTGCAATACCCCCAAAGGAACAATTTCGCTTCAAAATGGCCAAAAATTGCAATACCCCCCAAAGGAACAATTTCGCCTCAAAATGCCGAAAAGTTGCAATACCCCCCCAAAGGAACAATTTCGCTTTAAAATGGTCAAAAGTTGCAATACCCCACCAAAGGAACAATTTCACTTTAAAATGGCCAAAAGTTGCAATACCCCCCAAAGGAACAATTTCGCTTCAAAATGCCGAAAAGTTGCAATACCCCCCCAAAGGAACAATTTCGCTTCAAAATGGCCAAAAGTTGCAATACTCCCCCAAAGGAACAATTTCGCCTCAAAATGGAAAAATTGCAATACCCCCCAAAGGAACAATTTTGCTTCAAAATGGCCAAAAATTGCAATACCCCCCCAAAGGAACAATTTCGCCTCAAAATGCCGAAAAGTTTAAATACCCCCCGAAAGGAACAATTTCGCTTCAAAATGGCCAAAAGTTGCAATACCCCCCCAAAGGAACAATTTCGCCTCAAAATGGCAAGAAATTGCAATACCCCCCGAAAGGAACAATTTCGCTTCAAAATGGCCAAAAGTTGCAATACCCCCCCAAAGGAACAATTTCGCCTCAAAATGGCAAAAAATTGCAATACCCCCGTAAACGAACAATTTTGCTTCAAAATGGCCAAAAGTTGCAATACACCCCCAAAGGAACAATTTCGCCTCAAAATGGCAAAAAATTGCAATACCCCCCCAAAGGAACAATTTCGCCTCAGATGCCGAAAAGTTTAAATACCCCCCGAAAGGAACAATTTCGCTTCAAAATGGCCAAAAGTTGCAATACCCCCCCAAAGGAACAATTTCGCCTCAAAATGGCAAAAAATTGCAATACCCCCAAAGGAACAATTTCGCCTCAAAATGCCGAAAAGTTGCAATACCCCCCCAAAGGAACAATTTCGCTTCAAAATGGTCAAAAGTTGCAATACCCCCCCAAAGGAACAATTTCACTTTAAAATGGCCAAAAGTTGCAATACCCCCCAAAGGAACAATTTCGCTTCAAAATGCTGAAAAGTTGCAATACCCCCCCAAAGGAACAATTTCGCTTCAAAATGGCCAAAAGTTGCAATACTCCCCCAAAGGAACAATTTCGCCTCAAAATGGAAAAATTGCAATACCCCACAAAGGAACAATTTTGCTTCAAAATGGCCAAAAATTGCAATACCCCCCCAAAGGAACAATTTCGCCTCAAAATGCCGAAAAGTTTAAATACCCCCCGAAAGGAACAATTTCGCTTCAAAATGGCCAAAAGTTGCAATACCCCCCCAAAGGAACAATTTCGCCTCAAAATGGCAAGAAATTGCAATACCCCCCGAAAGGAACAATTTCGCTTCAAAATGGCCAAAAGTTGCAATACCCCCCCAAAGGAACAATTTCGCCTCAAAATGGCAAAAAATTGCAATACCCCCGTAAAGGAACAATTTTGCTTCAAAATGGCCAAAAGTTGCAATACACCCCCAAAGGAACAATTTCGCCTCAAAATGGCAAAAAATTGCAATACCCCCCCAAAGGAACAATTTCGCTTCAAAATGCCGAAAAGTTGCAATACCCCCCCAAAGTAACAATTTCGCTTCAAAATGGTCAAAAGTTGCAATACCCCCCCAAAGGAACAATTTCGCTTCAAAATGGCCAAAAGTTGCAATACCCCCCCAAAGGAACAATTTCGCTTCAAAATGTAAAAAAAAATTGCAATACACCCCCAAAGGAACAATTTCGCCTCAAAATTCCGAAAAGTTTAAATACCCCCCCGAAAGGAACAATTTCGCTTCAAAATGGCCAAAAGTTGCAATACCCCCCCAAAGGAACAATTTCGCCTCAAAATGTAAAAAAAAATTGCAATACCCCCCCAAAGGAACAATTTCGCCTCAAAATGCCGAAAAGTTTAAATACCCCCTAAAAGGAACAATTTCGCTTCAAAATGGCCAAAAGTTGCAATACCCCCCAAAGGATCAATTTCGCCTCAAAATGGCGAAAAGTTGCAATACCCCCCCAAAGGAACAATTTCGCTTCAAAATGGCCAAAAGTTGCAATACCCCCCCAAAGGATCAATTTCGCCTCAAAATGGCGAAAAGTTGCAATACCCCCCCAAAGGAACAATTTCGCTTCAAAATGGCCAAAAGTTGCAATACCCCCCCAAAGGAACAATTTCGCCTCAAAATGGAAAAAAATTGCAATACCCCCCAAAGGAACAATTTCGAATCAAAATGGCCAAAAGTTGCAATACCCCCCGAAAGGAACAATTTCGCCTCAAAATGCCGAAAAGTTGCAATACCCCCCCAAAGGAACAATTTCACCTCAAAATGAAGAAAAGTTGCAATACCCTCCGAAAGGAACAATTTCGCTTCAAAATGGCCAAAAGTTGCAATACCCCCCCAAAGGAACAATTTCGCCTCAAAATGGCAAAAAATTGCAATACCCCCAAAGGAACAATTTCGCTTCAAAATGGCCAAAAATTGCAATACCCCCCAAAGGAACAATTTCGCCTCAAAATGCCGAAAAGTTGCAATACCCCCCCAAAGGAACAATTTCGCATCAAAATGAAAAAAAAATTGCAATACCCCCCCAAAGGAACAATTTCGCTTCAAAATGCCGAAAAGTTGCAATACCCCCCAAAGGTACAATTTCGCTTCAAAATGGCCAAAAGTTGCAATACCCCCCAAAGGAACAATTTCGCCTCAAAATGGAAAAAAAATTGCAATACCCCCCCCAAAGGAACAATTTCGCCTCAAAATGCCGAAAAGTTGCAATACCCCACGAAAGGAACGATTTCGCTTCAAAATGGCCAAAAGTTGCAATACCCCCCCAAAGGAACAATTTCGCCTCAAAATGGCAAAAAATTGCAATACCCCCCCAAAGGAACAATTTCGCTTCAAAATGGCCAAAAGTTGCAATACCCCCCAAAGGAACAATTTCGCCTCAAAATGGAAAAAAAATTGCAATACCCCCCCAAAGGAACAATTTCGCCTCAAAATGGCAAAAAATTGCAATACCCCCCCAAAGGAACAATTTCACCTCAAAATGCCGAAAAGTTGCAATACCCCCCAAAGGAACAATTTCGCTTCAAAATGGCCAAAAATTGCAATACCCCCCAAAGGAACAATTTCGCCTCAAAATGCCGAAAAGTTGCAATACCCCCCCCAAAGGAACAATTTTGCTTTAAAATGTCCAAAAGTTGCAATACCCCCCAAAGGAACAATTTCGCCTCAAAATGAAAAAAAAATTGCAATACCCCCCCAAAGGAACAATTTCGCTTCAAAATGCCGAAAAGTTGCAATACCCCCCAAAGGTACAATTTCGCTTCAAAATGGCCAAAAGTTGCAATACCCCCCAAAGGAACAATTTCGCCTCAAAATGGAAAAAAAATTGCAATACCCCCCCAAAGGAACAATTTCGCCTCAAAATGGCAAAAAATTGCAATACCCCCAAAGGAACAATTTCGCTTCAAAATGGCCAAAAATTGCAATACCCCCCAAAGGAACAATTTCGCCTCAAAATGCCGAAAAGTTGCAATACCCCCCCAAAGGAACAATTTCGCTTCAAAATGTCCAAAAGTTGCAATACCCCCCAAAGGAACAATTTCGCCTCAAAATGAAAAAAAAATTGCAATACCCCCCCAAAGGAACAATTTCGCTTCAAAATGCCGAAAAGTTGCAATACCCCCCAAAGGTACAATTTCGCTTCAAAATGGCCAAAAGTTGCAATACCCCCCAAAGGAACAATTTCTCCTCAAAATGGAAAAAAAATTGCAATACCCCCCCAAAGGAACAATTTCGCCTCAAAATGCCGAAAAGTTGCAATACCCCACGAAAGGAACAATTTCGCTTCAAAATGGCCAAAAGTTGCAATACCCCCCCAAAGGAACAATTTCGCCTCAAAATGGCAAAAAATTGCAATACCCCCCCAAAGGAACAATTTCGCTTTAAAATGGCCAAAAGTTGCAATACCCCCCCAAAGGAACAATTTCGCCTCAAAATGGAAAAAAAATTGCAATGCCCCCCCAAAGGAACAATTTCGCCTCAAAATGGCAAAAAATTGCAATACCCCCCCAAAGGAACAATTTCACCTCAAAATGCCGAAAAGTTGCAATACCCTCCGAAAGGAACAGTTTCGCTTCAAAATGGCCAAAAGTTGCAATACCCCCCAAAGGAACAATTTCGCCTCAAAATGGCAAAAAATTGCAATACCCCCCAAAGGAACAATTTCGCTTCAAAATGGCCAAAAATTGCAATACCCCCCAAAGGAACAATTTCGCCTCAAAATGAAAAAAAAATTGCAATACCCCCCCAAAGGAACAATTTCGCTTCAAAATGCCGAAAAGTTGCAATACCCCCCAAAGGTACAATTTCGCTTCAAAATGGCCAAAAGTTGCAATACCCCCCAAAGGAACAATTTCGCCTCAAAATGGAAAAAAAAATTGCAATACCCCCCCAAAGGAACAATTTCGCCTCAAAATGCCGAAAAGTTGCAATACCCCCCGAAAGGAACAATTTCGCTTCAAAATGGCCAAAAGTTGCAATACCCCCCCAAAGGAACAATTTCGCCTCAAAATGGCAAAAAATTGCAATACCCCCCCAAAGGAACAATTTCGCTTCAAAATGGCCAAAAGTTGCAATACCCCCCTAAAGGAACAATTTCGCCTCAAAATGGAAAAAAAATTGCAATACCCCCCCAAAGGAACAATTTCGCCTTAAAATGCCGAAAAGTTGCAATACCCCCCGAAAGGAACAATTTCGCTTCAAAATGGCCAAAAATTGCAATACCCCCCCAAAGGAACAATTTCGCCTCAAAATGGCAAAAAATTGCATTTCACCCCCAAAGGAACAATTTCGCTTCAAAATGGCCAAAAGTTGCAATACCCCCCCAAAGGAACAATTTCGCCTCAAAATGGCAAAAAATTGCAATACCCCCCCAAAGGAACAATTTCGCTTCAAAATGGAAAAAAAATTGCAATACCCCCCAAAGGAACAATTTCGCCTCAGATGCCGAAAAGTTTAAATACCCCCCGAAAGGAACAATTTCGCTTCAAAATGGCCAAAAGTTGCAATACCCCCCCAAAGGAACAATTTCGCCTCAAAATGGCAAAAAATTGCAATACCCCCAAAGGAACAATTTCGCCTCAAAATGCCGAAAAATTGCAATACCCCCCAAAGGAACAATTTCGCCTCAAAATGCCGAAAAGTTGCAATACCCCCCCAAAGGAACAATTTCGCTTTAAAATGTCCAAAAGTTGCAATACCCCCCAAAGGAACAATTTCGCCTCAAAATGAAAAAAAATTTGCAATACCCCCCCAAAGGAACAATTTCGCTTCAAAATGGCAAAAAATTGCAATACCCCCAAAGGAAAAATTTCGCTTCAAAATGGCCAAAAATTGCAATACCCCCCAAAGGAACAATTTCGCCTCAAAATGCCGAAAAGTTGCAATACCCCCCCAAAGGAACAATTTCGCTTCAAAATGTCCAAAAGTTGCAATACCCCCCAAAGGAACAATTTCGCCTCAAAATGAAAAAAAAATTGCAATACCCCCCCAAAGGAACAATTTCGCTTCAAAATGCCGAAAAGTTGCAATACCCCCCAAAGGTACAATTTCGCTTCAAAATGGCCAAAAGTTGCAATACCCCCCAAAGGAACAATTTCGCCTCAAAATGGAAAAAAAATTGCAATACCCCCCCAAAGGAACAATTTCGCTTCAAAATGGCCAAAAGTTGCAATACCCCCCCAAAGGAACAATTTCGCCTCAAAATGGAAAAAAAATTGCAATACCCCCCCAAAGGAACAATTTCGCCTCAAAATGGCAAAAAAGTGCAATACCCCCCCAAAGGAACAATTTCACCTCAAAATGCCGAAAAGTTGCAATACCCTCCGAAAGGAACAATTTCGCTTCAAAATGGCCAAAAGTTGCAATACCCCCCCAAAGGAACAATTTCGCCTCAAAATGGCAAAAAATTGCAATACCCCCCAAAGGAACAATTTCGCTTCAAAATGGCCAAAAATTGCAATACCCCCCAAAGGAACAATTTCGCCTCAAAATGGAAAAAAAATTGCAATACCCCCCCAAAGGAACAATTTCGCCTCAAAATGGCAAAAAATTGCAATACCCCCCCAAAGGAACAATTTCACCTCAAAATGCCGAAAAGTTGCAATACCCCCCAAAGGAACAATTTCGCTTCAAAATGGCCAAAAATTGCAATACCCCCCAAAGGAACAATTTCGCCTCAAAATGCCGAAAAGTTGCAATACCCCCCCCAAAGGAACAATTTTGCTTTAAAATGTCCAAAAGTTGCAATACCCCCCAAAGGAACAATTTCGCCTCAAAATGAAAAAAAAATTGCAATACCCCCCCAAAGGAACAATTTCGCTTCAAAATGCCGAAAAGTTGCAATACCCCCCAAAGGTACAATTTCGCTTCAAAATGGCCAAAAGTTGCAATACCCCCCAAAGGAACAATTTCGCCTCAAAATGGAAAAAAAATTGCAATACCCCCCCAAAGGAACAATTTCGCCTCAAAATGGCAAAAAATTGCAATACCCCCAAAGGAACAATTTCGCTTCAAAATGGCCAAAAATTGCAATACCCCCCAAAGGAACAATTTCGCCTCAAAATGCCGAAAAGTTGCAATACCCCCCAAAGGAACAATTTCGCTTCAAAATGTCCAAAAGTTGCAATACCCCCCAAAGGAACAATTTCGCCTCAAAATGAAAAAAAAATTGCAATACCCCCCCAAAGGAACAATTTCGCTTCAAAATGCCGAAAAGTTGCAATACCCCCCAAAGGTACAATTTCGCTTCAAAATGGCCAAAAGTTGCAATACCCCCCAAAGGAACAATTTCTCCTCAAAATGGAAAAAAAATTGCAATACCCCCCCAAAGGAACAATTTCGCTTTAAAATGGCCAAAAGTTGCAATACCCCCCCAAAGGAACAATTTCGCCTCAAAATGGAAAAAAAATTGCAATGCCCCCCCAAAGGAACAATTTCGCCTCAAAATGGCAAAAAATTGCAATACCCCCCCAAAGGAACAATTTCACCTCAAAATGCCGAAAAGTTGCAATACCCTCCGAAAGGAACAGTTTCGCTTCAAAATGGCCAAAAGTTGCAATACCCCCCAAAGGAACAATTTCGCCTCAAAATGGCAAAAAATTGCAATACCCCCCAAAGGAACAATTTCGCTTCAAAATGGCCAAAAATTGCAATACCCCCCAAAGGAACAATTTCGCCTCAAAATGAAAAAAAAATTGCAATACCCCCCCAAAGGAACAATTTCGCTTCAAAATGCCGAAAAGTTGCAATACCCCCCAAAGGTACAATTTCGCTTCAAAATGGCCAAAAGTTGCAATACCCCCCAAAGGAACAATTTCGCCTCAAAATGGAAAAAAAAATTGCAATACCCCCCCAAAGGAACAATTTCGCCTCAAAATGCCGAAAAGTTGCAATACCCCCCGAAAGGAACAATTTCGCTTCAAAATGGCCAAAAGTTGCAATACCCCCCCAAAGGAACAATTTCGCCTCAAAATGGCAAAAAATTGCAATACCCCCCCAAAGGAACAATTTCGCTTCAAAATGGCCAAAAGTTGCAATACCCCCCCAAAGGAACAATTTCGCCTCAAAATGGAAAAAAAATTGCAATACCCCCCCAAAGGAACAATTTCGCCTTAAAATGCCGAAAAGTTGCAATACCCCCCGAAAGGAACAATTTCGCTTCAAAATGGCCAAAAATTGCAATACCCCCCCAAAGGAACAATTTCGCCTCAAAATGGCAAAAAATTGCATTTCACCCCCAAAGGAACAATTTCGCTTCAAAATGGCCAAAAGTTGCAATACCCCCCCAAAGGAACAATTTCGCCTCAAAATGGCAAAAAATTGCAATACCCCCCCAAAGGAACAATTTCGCTTCAAAATGGAAAAAAAATTGCAATACCCCCCAAAGGAACAATTTCGCCTCAGATGCCGAAAAGTTTAAATACCCCCCGAAAGGAACAATTTCGCTTCAAAATGGCCAAAAGTTGCAATACCCCCCCAAAGGAACAATTTCGCCTCAAAATGGCAAAAAATTGCAATACCCCCAAAGGAACAATTTCGCCTCAAAATGCCGAAAAATTGCAATACCCCCCAAAGGAACAATTTCGCCTCAAAATGCCGAAAAGTTGCAATACCCCCCCAAAGGAACAATTTCGCTTTAAAATGTCCAAAAGTTGCAATACCCCCCAAAGGAACAATTTCGCCTCAAAATGAAAAAAAATTTGCAATACCCCCCCAAAGGAACAATTTCGCTTCAAAATGGCAAAAAATTGCAATACCCCCAAAGGAAAAATTTCGCTTCAAAATGGCCAAAAATTGCAATACCCCCAAAGGAACAATTTCGCCTCAAAATGCCGAAAAGTTGCAATACCCCCCCAAAGGAACAATTTCGCTTCAAAATGTCCAAAAGTTGCAATACCCCCCAAAGGAACAATTTCGCCTCAAAATGAAAAAAAAATTGCAATACCCCCCCAAAGGAACAATTTCGCTTCAAAATGCCGAAAAGTTGCAATACCCCCCAAAGGTACAATTTCGCTTCAAAATGGCCAAAAGTTGCAATACCCCCCAAAGGAACAATTTCGCCTCAAAATGGAAAAAAAATTGCAATACCCCCCCAAAGGAACAATTTCGCTTCAAAATGGCCAAAAGTTGCAATACCCCCCCAAAGGAACAATTTCGCCTCAAAATGGAAAAAAAATTGCAATACCCCCCCAAAGGAACAATTTCGCCTCAAAATGGCAAAAAAGTGCAATACCCCCCCAAAGGAACAATTTCACCTCAAAATGCCGAAAAGTTGCAATACCCTCCGAAAGGAACAATTTCGCTTCAAAATGGCCAAAAGTTGCAATACCCCCCCAAAGGAACAATTTCGCCTCAAAATGGCAAAAAATTGCAATACCCCCCAAAGGAACAATTTCGCTTCAAAATGGCCAAAAATTGCAATACCCCCCAAAGGAACAATTTCGCCTCAAAATGCCGAAAAGTTGCAATACCCCCCCAAAGGAACAATTTCGCTTTAAAATGTCCAAAAGTTGCAATACCCCCCAAAGGAACAATTTCGCCTCAAAATGAAAAAAAAATTGCAATACCCCCCCAAAGGAACAATTTCGCTTCAAAATGCCGAAAAGTTGCAATACCCCCCAAAGGTACAATTTCGCTTCAAAATGGCCAAAAGTTGCAATACCCCCAAAGGAACAATTTCGCCTCAAAATGGAAAAAAAAATTGCAATACCCCCCCAAAGGAACAATTTCGCTTCAAAATGTCCAAAAGTTGCAATACCCCCCAAAGGAACAATTACGCCTCAAAATGAAAAAAAAATTGCAATACCCCCCCAAAGGAACAATTTCGCTTCAAAATGCCGAAAAGTTGCAATACCCCCCAAAGGTACAATTTCGCTTCAAAATGGCCAAAAGTTGCAATACCCCCCAAAGGAACAATTTCGCCTCAAAATGGAAAAAAAATTGCAATACCCCCCCAAAGGAACAATTTCGCTTCAAAATGGCCAAAAGTTGCAATACCCCCCCAAAGGAACAATTTCGCCTCAAAATGGAAAAAAAATTGCAATACCCCCCCAAAGGAACAATTTCGCCTCAAAATGGCAAAAAAGTGCAATACCCCCCCAAAGGAACAATTTCACCTCAAAATGCCGAAAAGTTGCAATACCCTCCGAAAGGAACAATTTCGCTTCAAAATGGCCAAAAGTTGCAATACCCCCCCAAAGGAACAATTTCGCCTGAAAATGGCAAAAAATTGCAATACCCCCCAAAGGAACAATTTCGCTTCAAAATGGCCAAAAATTGCAATACCCCCCAAAGGAACAATTTCGCCTCAAAATGCCGAAAAGTTGCAATACCCCCCCAAAGGAACAATTTCGCTTTAAAATGTCCAAAAGTTGCAATACCCCCCAAAGGAACAATTTCGCCTCAAAATGAAAAAAAAATTGCAATACCCCCCCAAAGGAACAATTTCGCTTCAAAATGCCGAAAAGTTGCAATACCCCCCAAAGGTACAATTTCGCTTCAAAATGGCCAAAAGTTGCAATACCCCCCAAAGGAACAATTTCGCCTCAAAATGGAAAAAAAAATTGCAATACCCCCCCAAAGGAACAATTTCGCCTCAAAATGCCGAAAAGTTGCAATACCCCCCGAAAGGAACAATTTCGCTTCAAAATGGCCAAAAGTTGCAATACCCCCCCAAAGGAACAATTTCGCCTCAAAATGGCAAAAAATTGCAATACCCCCCCCAAAGGAACAATTTCGCTTCAAAATGGCCAAAAGTTGCAATACCCCCCCAAAGGAACAATTTCGCCTCAAAATGGAAAAAAAATTGCAATACCCCCCCAAAGGAACAATTTCGCCTTAAAATGCCGAAAAGATGCAATACCCCCCAAAAGGAACAATTTCGCTTCAAAATGGCCAAAAATTGCAATACCCCCCCAAAGGAACAATTTCGCCTCAAAATGGCAAAAAATTGCATTTCACCCCCAAAGGAACAATTTCGCTTCAAAATGGCCAAAAGCTGCAATACCCCCCCAAAGGAACAATTTCGCCTCAAAATGGCAAAAAATTGCAATACCCCCCCAAAGGAACAATTTCGCTTCAAAATGGAAAAAAAATTGCAATACCCCCCAAAGGAACAATTTCGCCTCAGATGCCGAAAAGTTTAAATACCCCCCGAAAGGAACAATTTCGCTTCAAAATGGCCAAAAGTTGCAATACCCCCCCAAAGGAACAATTTCGCCTCAAAATGGCAAAAAATTGCAATACCCCCAAAGGAACAATTTCGCCTCAAAATGCCGAAAAGTTGCAATACCCCCCAAAGGAACAATTTCGCTTTAAAATGGTCAAAAGTGGCAATACCCCCCCAAAGGAACAATTTCACTTTAAAATGGCCAAAAGTTGCAATACCCCCCAAAGGAACAATTTCGCTTCAAAATGCCGAAAAGTTGCAATACCCCCCCAAAGGAACAATTTCGCTTCAAAATGGCCAAAAGTTGCAATACTCCCCCAAAGGAACAATTTCGCCTCAAAATGGAAAAATTGCAATACCTCCCAAAGGAACAATTTTGCTTCAAAATGGCCAAAAATTGCAATACCCCCCCAAAGGAACAATTTCGCCTCAAAATGCCGAAAAGTTTAAATACCCCCCGAAAGGAACAATTTCGCTTCAAAATGGCCAAAAGTTGCAATACCCCCCCAAAGGAACAATTTCGCCTCAAAATGGCAAGAAATTGCAATACCCCCCGAAAGGAACAATTTCGCTTCAAAATGGCCAAAAGTTGCAATACCCCCCCAAAGGAACAATTTCGCCTCAAAATGGCAAAAAATTGCAATACCCCCGTAAAGGAACAATTTTGCTTCAAAATGGCCAAAAGTTGCAATACACCCCCAAAGGAACAATTTCGCCTCAAAATGGCAAAAAATTGCAATACCCCCCCAAAGGAACAATTTCGCCTCAAAATGCCGAAAAGTTGCAATACCCCCCCAAAGGAACAATTTCGCTTCAAAATGGCCAAAAGTTGCAATACCCCCCCAAAGGAACAATTTCGCTTCAAAATGTAAAAAAAAATTGCAATACCCCCCCAAAGGAACAATTTCGCCTCAAAATGCCGAAAAGTTTAAATACCCCCCCGAAAGGAACAATTTCGCTTCAAAATGGCCAAAAGTTGCAATACCCCCCCAAAGGAACAATTTCGCCTCAAAATGTAAAAAAAAATTGCAACACCCCCCCAAAGGAACAATTTCGCCTCAAAATGCCGAAAAGTTTAAATACCCCCTAAAAGGAACAATTTCGCTTCAAAATGGCCAAAAGTTGCAATACCCCCCCAAAGGAACAATTTCGCCTCAAAATGGCAAAAAATTGCAATACCCCCCAAAGGATCAATTTCGCCTCAAAATGCCGAAAAGTTGCAATACCCCCCAAAAAAACAATTTCGCCTCAAAATGGCAAGAAATTGCAATACCCCCCAAAGGAACAATTTCGCCTCAAAATGCCGAAAAGTTGCAATACCCCCCCAAAGGAACAATTTCGCTTCAAAATGGCCAAAAGTTGCAATACCCCCCCAAAGGAACAATTTCGCCTCAAAATGGAAAAAAATTGCAATACCCCCCAAAGGAACAATTTCGAATCAAAATGGCCAAATGTTGCAATACCCCCCGAAAGGAACAATTTCGCCTCAAAATGCCGAAAAGTTGCAATACCCCCCCAAAGGATCAATTTCGCCTCAAAATGGCAAAAAATTGCAATACCCCCCCAAAGGAACAATTTCACCTCAAAATGCCGAAAAGTTGCAATACCCTCCGAAAGGAACAATTTCGCTTCAAAATGGCCAAAAGTTGCAATACCCCCCCAAAGGAACAATTTCGCCTCAAAATGTCAAAAAAATTGCAATACCCCCAAAGGAACAATTTCGCTTCAAAATGGCCAAAAATTGCAATACCCCCCAAAGGAACAATTTCGCCTCAAAATGCCGAAAAGTTGCAATACCCCCCCAAAGGAACAATTTCGCTTCAAAATGTCCAAAAGTTGCAATACCCCCCAAAGGAACAATTTCGCCTCAAAATGGAAAAAAAATTGCAATACCCCCCCAAAGGAACAATTTCGCCTCAAAATGCCGAAAAGTTGCAATACCCCACGAAAGGAACAATTTCGCTTCAAAATGGCCAAAAGTTGCAATACCCCCCCAAAGGAACAATTTCGCCTCAAAATGGCAAAAAATTGCAATACCCCCCCAAAGGAACAATTTCGCTTCAAAATGGCCAAAAGTTGCAATACCCCCCCAAAGGAACAATTTCGCCTCAAAATGGCAAGAAATTGCAATACCCCCCGAAAGGAACAATTTCGCTTCAAAATGGCCAAAAGTTGCAATACCCCCCCAAAGGAACAATTTCGCCTCAAAATGGCAAAAAATTGCAATACCCCCGTAAAGGAACAATTTTGCTTCAAAATGGCCAAAAGTTGCAATACACCCCCAAAGGAACAATTTCGCCTCAAAATGGCAAAAAATTGCAATACCCCCCCAAAGGAACAATTTCGCTTCAAAATGGCCAAAAGTTGCAATACCCCCCCAAAGGAACAATTTCGCCTCAAAATGGCAAGAAATTGCAATACCCCCCGAAAGGAACAATTTCGCTTCAAAATGGCCAAAAGTTGCAATACCCCCCCAAAGGAACAATTTCGCCTCAAAATGGCAAAAAATTGCAATACCCCCGTAAAGGAACAATTTTGCTTCAAAATGGCCAAAAGTTGCAATACACCCCCAAAGAAACAATTTCGCCTCAAAATGGCAAAAAATTGCAATACCCCCCCAAAGGAACAATTTCGCCTCAAAATGCCGAAAAGTTGCAATACCCCCCCAAAGTAACAATTTCGCTTCAAAATGGTCAAAAGTTGCAATACCCCCCCAAAGGAACAATTTCGCTTCAAAATGGCCAAAAGTTGCAATACTCCCCCAAAGGAACAATTTCGCTTCAAAATGTAAAAAAAAATTGCAATACCCCCCCAAAGGAACAATTTCGCCTCAAAATGCCGAAAAGTTTAAATACCCCCCCGAAAGGAACAATTTCGCTTCAAAATGGCCAAAAGTTGCAATACCCCCCCAAAGGAACAATTTCGCCTCAAAATGGCAAAAAATTGCAATACCCCCCAAAGGATCAATTTCGCCTCAAAATGCCGAAAAGTTGCAGTACCCCCCAAAAAAACAATTTCGCCTCAAAATGGCAAGAAATTGCAATACCCCCCAAAGGAACAATTTCGCCTCAAAATGCCGAAAAGTTGCAATACCCCCCCAAAGGAACAATTTCGCTTCAAAATGGCCAAAAGTTGCAATACCCCCCCAAAGGAACAATTTCGACTCAAAATGGAAAAAAATTGCAATACCCCCCAAAGGAACAATTTCGAATCAAAATGGCCAAAAGTTGCAATACCCCCCGAAAGGAACAATTTCGCCTCAAAATGCCGAAAAGTTGCAATACCCCCCCAAAGGATCAATTTCGCCTCAAAATGGCAAAAAATTGCAATACCCCCCAAAGGAACAATTTCACCTCAAAATGCCGAAAAGTTGCAATACCCTCTGAAAGGAACAATTTCGCTTCAAAATGGCCAAAAGTTGCAATACCCCCCCAAAGGAACAATTTCGCCTCAAAATGGCAAAAAATTGCAATACCCCCAAAGGAACAATTTCGCTTCAAAATGGCCAAAAATTGCAATACCCCCCAAAGGAACAATTTCGCCTCAAAATGCCGAAAAGTTGCAATACCCCCCCAAAGGAACAATTTCGCTTCAAAATGTCCAAAAGTTGCAATACCCCCCAAAGGAACAATTTCGCCTCAAAATGGAAAAAAAATTGCAATACCCCCCCAAAGGAACAATTTCGCCTCAAAATGGCAAAAAATTGCAATACCCCCCCAAAGGAACAATTTCGCCTCAAAATGCCGAAAAGTTGCAATACCCCCCCAAAGTAACAATTTCGCTTCAAAATGGTCAAAAGTTGCAATACCCCCCCAAAGGAACAATTTCGCTTCAAAATGGCCAAAAGTTGCAATACCCCCCCAAAGGAACAATTTCGCTTCAAAATGTAAAAAAAAATTGCAATACCCCCCCAAAGGAACAATTTCGCCTCAAAATGCCGAAAAGTTTAAATACCCCCCCGAAAGGAACAATTTTGCTTCAAAATGGCCAAAAGTTGCAATACCCCCCCAAAGGAACAATTTCGCCTCAAAATGTAAAAAAAAATTGCAATACCCCCCCAAAGGAACAATTTCGCCTCAAAATGCCGAAAAGTTTAAATACCCCCTAAAAGGAACAATTTCGCTTCAAAATGGCCAAAAGTTGCAATACCCCCCAAAGGAACAATTTCGCCTCAAAATGCCGAAAAGTTGCAATACCCCCCAAAAAAACAATTTCGCCTCAAAATGGCAAGAAATTGCAATACCCCCCAAAGGAACAATTTCGCCTCAAAATGCCGAAAAGTTGCAATACCCCCCCAAAGGAACAATTTCGCTTCAAAATGGCCAAAAGTTGCAATACCCCCCAAAGGAACAATTTCGAATCAAAATGGCCAAAAGTTGCAATACCCCCCGAAAGGAACAATTTCGCCTCAAAATGCCGAAAAGTTGCAATACCCCCCCAAAGGATCAATTTCGCCTCAAAATGGCAAAAAATTGCAATACCCCCCCAAAGGAACAATTTCACCTCAAAATGCCGAAAAGTTGCAATACCCTCCGAAAGGAACAATTTCGCTTCAAAATGGCCAAAAGTTGCAATACCCCCCCAAAGGAACAATTTCGCCTCAAAATGGCAAAAAATTGCAATACCCCCAAAGGAACAATTTCGCTTCAAAATGGCCAAAAATTGCAATACCCCCCAAAGGAACAATTTCGCCTCAAAATGGCCAAAAGTTGCAATACCCCCCAAAGGAACAATTTCGCCTCAAAATGGCAAAAAATTGCAATACCCCCCCAAAGGAACAATTTCGCTTCAAAATGGCCAAAAGTTGCAATACCCCCCCAAAGGAACAATTTCGCCTCAAATTGGAAAAAAAATTGCAATACCCCCCCAAAGGAACAATTTCGCCTCAAAATGGCAAAAAATTGCAATACCCCCCCAAAGGAACAATTTCACCTCAAAATGCCGAAAAGTTGCAATACCCTCCGAAAGGAACAATTTCGCTTCAAAATGGCCAAAAGTTGCAATACCCCCCAAAGGAACAATTTCGCCTCAAAATGGCAAAAAATTGCAATACCCCCCAAAGGAACAATTTCGCTTCAAAATGGCCAAAAATTGCAATACCCCCCAAAGGAACAATTTCGCCTCAAAATGCCGAAAAGTTGCAATACCCCCCCAAAGGAACAATTTTGCTTTAAAATATCCAAAAGTTGCAATACCCCCCAAAGGAACAATTTCGCCTCAAAATGAAAAAAAAATTGCAATACCCCCCCAAAGGAACAATTTCGCTTCAAAATGCCGAAAAGTTGCAATACCCCCCAAAGGTACAATTTCGCTTCAAAATGGCCAAAAGTTGCAATACCCCACAAAGGAACAATTTCGCCTCAAAATGGAAAAAAATTGCAATACCCCCCCAAAGGAACAATTTCGCCTCAAAATGGCAAAAAATTGCAATACCCCCAAAGGAACAATTTCGCTTCAAAATGGCCAAAAATTGCAATACCCCCCAAAGGAACAATTTCGCCTCAAAATGCCGAAAAGTTGCAATACCCCCCCAAAGGAACAATTTCGCTTCAAAATGTCCAAAAGTTGCAATACCCCCCAAAGGAACAATTTCGCCTCAAAATGAAAAAAAAATTGCAATACCCCCCAAAGGAACAATTTCGCTTCAAAATGCCGAAAAGTTGCAATACCCCCCAAAGGTACAATTTCGCTTCAAAATGGCCAAAAGTTGCAATACCCCCCAAAGGAACAATTTCGCCTCAAAATGGAAAAAAAATTGCAATACCCCCCCAAAGGAACAATTTCGCCTCAAAATGCCGAAAAGTTGCAATACCCCACGAAAGGAACAATTTCGCTTCAAAATGGCCAAAAGTTGCAATACCCCCCCAAAGGAACAATTTCGCCTCAAAATGGCAAAAAATTGCAATACCCCCCCAAAGGAACAATTTCGCTTCAAAATGGCCAAAAGTTGCAATACCCCCCCCAAAGGAACAATTTCGCCTTAAAATGGAAAAAAAATTGCAATACCCCCCCAAAGGAACAATTTCGCCTCAAAATGGCAAAAAATTGCAATACCCCCCCAAAGGAACAATTTCACCTCAAAATGCCGAAAAGTTGCAATACCCTCCGAAAGGAACAATTTCGCTTCAAAATGGCCAAAAGTTGCAATACCCCCCCAAAGGAACAATTTCACCTCAAAATGGCAAAAAATTGCAATACCCCCCCAAAGGAACAATTTCGCTTCAAAATGGCCAAGAATTGCAATACCCCCCAAAGGAACAATTTCGCCTCAAAATGCCGAAAAGTTGCAATACCCCCCCAAAGGAACAATTTCGCTTTAAAATGTCCAAAAGTTGCAATACCCCCCAAAGGAACAATTTCGCCTCAAAATGAAAAAAAAATTGCAATACCCCCCCAAAGGAACAATTTCGCCTCAAAATGCCGAAAAGTTGCAATACCCCCCGAAAGGAACAATTTCGCTTCAAAATGGCCAAAAGTTGCAATACCCCCCCAAAGGAACAATTTCGCCTCAAAATGGCAAAAAATTGCAATACCCCCCCAAAGGAACAATTTCGCTTCAAAATGGCCAAAAGTTGCAATACCCCCCCAAAGGAACAATTTCGCCTCAAAATGGAAAAAAAATTGCAATACCCCCCCAAAGGAACAATTTCGCCTTAAAATGCCGAAAAGTTGCAATACCCCCCGAAAGGAACAATTTCGCTTCAAAATGGCCAAAAATTGCAATACCCCCCAAAAGGAACAATTTCGCTTCAAAATGCCGAAAAGTTGCAATACCCCCCAAAGGTACAATTTCGCTTCAAAATGGCCAAAAGTTGCAATACCCCCCAAAGGAACAATTTCGCCTCAAAATGGAAAAAAAATTGCAATACCCCCCCAAAGGAACAATTTCGCCTCAAAATGCCGAAAAGTTGCAATACCCCCCGAAAGGAACAATTTCACTTCAAAATGGCCAAAAGTTGGGAACAATTTCGCCTCAAAATGGCAAAAAATTGCAATACCCCCCCAAAGGAACAATTTCGCTTCAAAATGGCCAAAAGTTGCAATACCCCCCCAAAGGAACAATTTCGCTTCAAAATGGCCAAAATTTGCAATACCCCCCCAAAAGAACAATTTCACCTCAAAATGGCAAAAAATTGCAATACCCCCCCAAAGGAACAATTTCACTTCAAAATAGCCAAAAGTTGCAATACCCCCCCAAAGGAACAATTTCGCTTCAAAATGCCGAAAAGTTGCAATACCCCCCAAAGGAACAATTTCGCTTCAAAATGGCCAAAAGTTGCAATACCCCAAAGGAACAATTTCGCCTCAAAATGGAAAAAAAATTTGCAATACCGCCCAAAGAAACAATTTCGCCTCAAAATGCCGAAAAGTTTAAATACCCCTCCAAAGGTACAATTTCGCTTCAAAATGGCCAAAAGTTGCAATACCCCCCCAAAGGAACAATTTCGCCTCAAAATGGCAAAAAATTGCAATACCCCCCCAAAGGAACAATTTCGCCTCAAAATGGCAAAAAATTGCATTTCACCCCCAAAGGAACAATTTCGCTTCAAAATGGCCAAAAGTTGCAATACCCCCCCAAAGGAACAATTTCGCCTCAAAATGGCAAAAAATTGCAATACCCCCCCAAAGGAACAATTTCGCTTCAAAATGGAAAAAAAATTGCAATACCCCCCCAAAGGAACAATTTCGCCTCAGATGCCGAAAAGTTTAAATACCCCCCGAAAGGAACAATTTCGCTTCAAAATGGCCAAAAGTTGCAATACCCCCCCAAAGGAACAATTTCGCCTCAAAATGGCAAAAAATTGCAATACCCCCAAAGGAACAATTTCGCCTCAAAATGCCGAAAAGTTGCAATACCCCCCCAAAGGAACAATTTCGCTTCAAAATGGTCAAAAGTTGCAATACCCCCCCAAAGGAACAATTTCACTTTAAAATGGCCAAAAGTTGCAATACCCCCCAAAGGAACAATTTCGCTTCAAAATGCCGAAAAGTTGCAATACCCCCCCAAAGGAACAATTTCGCTTCAAAATGGCCAAAAGTTGCAATACTCCCCCAAAGGAACAGTTTCGCCTCAAAATGCGGAAAAGTTTAAATACCCCCCGAAAGGAACAATTTCGCTTCAAAATGGCCAAAAGTTGCAATACCCCCCCAAAGGAACAATTTCGCCTCAAAATGGCAAGAAATTGCAATACCACCCGAAAGGAACAATTTTGCTTCAAAATGGCCAAAAGTTGCAATACCCCCCCAAAGGAACAATTTCGCTTCAAAATGGCAAAAAATTGCAATACCCCCGTAAAGGATCAATTTTGCTTCAAAATGGCCAAAAGTTGCAATACACCCCCAAAGGAACAATTTCGCCTCAAAATGGCAAAAAATTGCAATACCCCCCCAAAGGAACAATTTCGCCTCAAAATGCCGAAAAGTTGCAATACCCCCCCAAAGGAACAATTTCGCTTCAAAATGGTCAAAAGTTGCAATACCCCCCCAAAGGAACAATTTCGCTTCAAAATGGCCAAAAGTTGCAATACTCCCCCCAAAGGAACAATTTCGCTTCAAAATGTAAAAAAAAATTGCAATACCCCCCCAAAGGAACAATTTCGCCTCAAAATGCCGAAAAGTTTAAATACCCCCCGAAAGGAACAATTTCGCTTCAAAATGGCCAAAAGTTGCAATACCCCCCCAAAGGAACAATTTCGCCTCAAAATGTAAAAAAAAATTGCAATACCCCCCCAAAGGAACAATTTCGCCTCAAAATGCCGAAAAGTTTAAATACCCCCCGAAAGGAACAATTTCGCTTCAAAATGGCCAAAAGTTGCAATACCCCCCCAAAGGAACAATTTCGCCTCAAAATGTAAAAAAAAATTGCAATACCCCCCCAAAGGAACAATTTCGCCTCAAAATGCCGAAAAGTTTAAATACCCCCCGAAAGGAACAATTTCGCTTCAAAATGGCCAAAAGTTGCAATACCCCCCCAAAGGAACAATTTCGCCTCAAAATGGCAAAAAATTGCAATACCCCCCAAAGGATCAATTTCGCCTCAAAATGCCGAAAAGTTGCAATACCCCCCCCAAAAAAAACAATTTCGCCTCAAAATGGCAAGAAATTGCAATACCCCCCAAAGGAACAATTTCGCCTCAAAATGCCGAAAAGTTGCAATACCCCCCCAAAGGAACAATTTCGCTTCAAAATGGCCAAAAGTTGCAATACCCCCCCAAAGGAACAATTTCGCCTCAAAATGGAAAAAAATTGCAATACCCCCCAAAGGAACAATTTCGAATCAAAATGGCCAAAAGTTGCAATACCCCCCGAAAGGAACAATTTCGCCTCAAAATGCCGAAAAGTTGCAATACCCCCCCCAAAGGAACAATTTCGCCTCAAAATGGCAAAAAATTGCAATACCCCCCCAAAGGAACAATTTCACCTCAAAATGCCGAAAAATTGCAATACCCTCCGAAAGGAACAATTTCGCTTCAAAATGGCCAAAAGTTGCAATACCCCCCCAAAGGAACAATTTCGCCTCAAAATGGCCAAAAATTGCAATACCCCCCAAAGGAACAATTTCGCCTCAAAATGCCGAAAAGTTGCAATACCCCCCCAAAGGAACAATTTCGCCTCAAAATGAAAAAAAAAATTGCAATACCCACCCCAAAGGAACAATTTCGCTTCAAAATGCCGAAAAGTTGCAATACCCCCCAAAGGTACAATTTCGCTTCAAAATGGCCAAAAGTTGCAATACCCCCCAAAGGAACAATTTCGCCTCAAAATGGAAAAAAAATTGCAATACCCCCCCAAAGGAACAATTTCGCCTTAAAATGCCGAAAAGTTGCAATACCCCCCGAAAGGAACAATTTCGGTTCAAAATGGCCAAAAATTGCAATACCCCCCCAAAGGAACAATTTCGCTTCAAAATGCCGAAAAGTTGCAATACCCCCCAAAGGTACAATTTCGCTTCAAAATGGCCAAAAGTTGCAATACCCCCCAAAGGAACAATTTCGCCTCAAAATGGAAAAAAAATTGCAATACCCCCCCAAAGGAACAATTTCGCCTCAAAATGCCGAAAAGTTGCAATACCCCCCGAAAGGAACAATTTCGCTTCAAAATGGCCAAAAGTTGCAATACCCCCCCAAAGGAACAATTTCGCCTCAAAATGGCAAAAAATTGCAATACCCCCCCAAAGGAACAATTTCGCTTCAAAATGGCCAAAAGTTGCAATACCCCCCAAAAGAACAATTTCACCTCAAAATGGCAAAAAATTGCAATACCCCCCCCAAAGGAACAATTTCGCTTCAAAATGGTCAAAAGTTGCAATACCCTCCTAAAGGAACAATTTCACTTCAAAATGGCCAAAAGTTGCAATACCCCCCCAAAGGAACAATTTCGCCTCAAAATGCCGAAAAGTTGCAATACCCCCCCAAAGGAACAATTTCGCCTCAAAATGGCAAAAAATTGCAATACCCCCCCAAAGGAACAATTTCACCTCAAAATGCCGAAAAATTGCAATACCCTCCGAAAGGAACAATTTCGCTTCAAAATGGCCAAAAGTTGCAATACCCCCCCAAAGGAACAATTTCGCCTCAAAATGGCCAAAAATTGCAATACCCCCCAAAGGAACAATTTCGCCTCAAAATGCCGAAAAGTTGCAATACCCCCCCAAAGGAACAATTTCGCCTCAAAATGAAAAAAAAATTGCAATACCCCCCCCAAAGGAACAATTTCGCTTCAAAATGCCGAAAAGTTGCAATACCCCCCAAAGGTACAATTTCGCTTCAAAATGGCCAAAAGTTGCAATACCCCCCAAAGGAACAATTTCGCCTCAAAATGGAAAAAAAAATTGCAATACCCCCCCAAAGGAACAATTTCGCCTCAAAATGCCGAAAAGTTGCAATACCCCACGAAAGGAACAATTTCGCTTCAAAATGGCCAAAAGTTGCAATACCCCCCCAAAGGGAACAATTTCGCCTCAAAATGGCGAAAAAATTGCAATACCCCCCGAAAAGAACAATTTCGCTTCAAAATGGCCAAAAGTTGCAATACCCCCCAAAGGAACAATTTCGCCTCAAAATGGAAAAAAAATTGCAATACCCCCCAAAGGAACAATTTCGCCTCAAAATGCCGAAAAGTTGCAATACCCCCCGAAAGGAACAATTTCGCTTCAAAATGGCCAAAAGTTGCAATACCCCCCCCAAAGGAACAATTTCGCCTCAAAATGGAAAAAAAATTGCAATACCCCCCAAAGGAACAATTTCGCCTTAAAATGCCGAAAAGTTGCAATACCCCCCGAAAGGAACAATTTCGGTTCAAAATGGCCAAAAATTGCAATACCCCCCAAAGGAACAATTTCGCTTCAAAATGCCGAAAAGTTGCAATACCCCCCAAAGGTACAATTTCGCTTCAAAATGGCCAAAAGTTGCAATACCCCCCAAAGGAACAATTTCGCCTCAAAATGGAAAAAAAATTGCAATACCCCCCCAAAGGAACAATTTCGCCTCAAAATGCCGAAAAGTTGCAATACCCCCCGAAAGGAACAATTTCGCTTCAAAATGGCCAAAAGTTGCAATACCCCCCCAAAGGAACAATTTCGCCTCAAAATGGCAAAAAATTGCAATACCCCCCCAAAGGAACAATTTCGCTTCAAAATGGCCAAAAGTTGCAATACCCCCCAAAAGAACAATTTCACCTCAAAATGGCAAAAAATTGCAATACCCCCCCCCAAAGGAACAATTTCGCTTCAAAATGGTCAAAAGTTGCAATACCCTCCCAAAGGAACAATTTCACTTCAAAATGGCCAAAAGTTGCAATACCCCCCCAAAGGAACAATTTCGCTTCAAAATGCCGAAAAGTTGCAATACCCCCCCAAAGGAACAATTTCGCTTCAAAATGGCCAAAAGTTGCAATACCCCCCAAAGGAACAATTTCGCCTCAAAATGGAAAAAAAAATTGCAATACCGCCCAAAGAAACAATTTCGCCTCAAAATGCCGAAAAGTTTAAATACCCCTCCAAAGGTAAAATTTCGCTTCAAAATGGCCAAAAGTTGCAATACCCCCCCAAAGGAACAATTTCGCCTCAAAATGGAAAAAAAATTGCAATACCCCCCCAAAGGAACAATTTCGCCTCAAAATGCCGAAAAGTTGCAATACCCCCCAAAAGGAACAATTTCGCTTCAAAATGGCCAAAAGTTGCAATACCCCCCCAAAGGAACAATTTCGCCTCAAAATGGCAAAAAATTGCAATACCCCCCCAAAGGAACAATTTCGCTTCAAAATGGCCAAAAGTTGCAATACCCCCCTAAAGGAACAATTTCGCCTCAAAATGGCAAAAAATTGCAATACCTCCCAAAGGAACAATTTCGCTTCAAAATGCCGAAAAGTTGCAATACCCCCCCAAAGGAACAATTTCGCCTCAAAATGGTCAAAAGTTGCAATACCCCCCAAAGGAACAATTTCGTTTCAAAATGCCGAAAAGTTGCAATACCCCCCCAAAGGAACAATTTCGCTTCAAAATGGCCAAAAGTTGCAATACCCCCCCAAAGGAACAATTTCGCCTCAAAATGGAAAAATAATTGCAATACCCCCCCAAAGTAACAATTTCGCCTCAAAATGCCGAAAAGTTGCAATACCCACCGAAAGGAGCAATTTCGCTTCAAAATAGCCAAAAGTTGCAATACCCCCCAAAGGAACAATTTCGCCTCAAAATGGCAAAAAATTGCAATACCCCCCCCAAAGGAACAATTTCGCTTCAAAATGGCCAAAAGTTGCAATACCCCCCAAAGGAACAATTTCGCCTGAAAATGGCAAAAAATTGCAATACCCCCCCAAAGGAACAATTTCGCCTCAAAATGGCGAAAAGTTGCAATACCCCCCCAAAGGAAAAATTTCGCTTCAAAATGGTCAAAAGTTGCAATACCCCCCCAAAGGAACAATTTCACTTCAAAATGGCCAAAAGTTGCAATACCCCCCCAAAGGAACAATTTCGCTTCAAAATGGCCAAAAGTTGCAATACCCCCCCAAAGGAACAATTTCGCTTCAAAATGCCGAAAAGTTGCAATACCCCCCCAAAGGAACAATTTCACTTCAAAATGGCCAAAAGTTGCAATACCCCCCCAAAGGAACAATTTCGCTTCAAAATGCCGAAAAGTTGCAATACCCCCCCAAAGGAACAATTTCGCCTCAAAATGGAAAAAAAATTGCAATACCCCCCCAAAGGAACAATTTCGCCTCAAAATGCCGAAAAGTTGCAATACCCCCCCAAAGGAACAATTTCGCTTCAAAATGGCCAAAAGTTGCAATACCCCCCCAAAAAAAACAATTTCGCCTCAAAATGGCAAGAAATTGCAATACAATACCCCCCCAAAGGAACAATTTCGCCTCAAAATGCCGAAAAGTTGCAATACCCCCCCAAAGGAACAATTTCGCTTCAAAATGGCCAAAAGTTGCAATACCCCCCCAAAGGAACAATTTCGCCTCAAAATGGAAAAAAAAATTGCAATACCCCCCGAAAGGAACAATTTCGCCTCAAAATGCCGAAAAGTTGCAATACCCCCCCAAAGGAACAATTTCGCCTCAAAATGGCAAAAAATTGCAATACCCCCCCAAAGGAACAATTTCACTTCAAAATGCCGAAAAGTTGCAATACCCTCCGAAAGGAACAATTTCGCTTCAAAATGGCCAAAATTTGCAATACCCCCCCAAAGGAACAATTTCGCCTCAAAATGGCAAAAAATTGCAATACCCCCCAAAGGAACAATTTCGCTTCAAAATGGCCAAAAATTGCAATACCCCCCAAAGGAACAATTTCGCCTCAAAATGCCGAAAAGTTGCAATACCCCCCCAAAGGAACAATTTCGCTTCAAAATGTGCAAAAGTTGCAATACCCCCCAAAGGAACAATTTAGCCTCAAAATGGAAAAAAAATTGCAATACCCCCCCAAAGGAACAATTTCGCCTCAAAATGCCGAAAAGTTGCAATACCCCCCGAAAGGAACAATTTCGCTTCAAAATGGCTAAAAGTTGCAATACCCCCCCAAAGGAACAATTTCGCCTCGAAATGGCAAAAAATTGCAATACCCCCCCAAAGGAACAATTTCGCTTCAAAATGCCGAAAAGTTGCAATACCCCCCCAAAGGAACAATTTCGCTTCAAAATGGCCAAAAGTTGCAATACCCCCCAAAAGAACAATTTCACCTCAAAATGGCAAAAAATTGCAATACCCCCCCAAAGGAACAATTTCGCTTCAAAATGGTCAAAAGTTGCAATACCCCCCCAAAGGAACAATTTCGCTTCAAAATGGCCAAAAGTTGCAATACCCCCCCAAAGGAACAATTTCGCCTCAAAATGGCAAAAAATTGCAATACCCCCCCAAAGGAACAATTTCGCTTCAAAATGGCCAAAAGTTGCAATACCCCCCAAAAGAACAATTTCACCTCAAAATGGCAAAAAATTGCAATACCCCCCCCCCAAAGGAAAAATTTCGCTTCAAAATGGTCAAAAGTTGCAATACCCTCCCAAAGGAACAATTTCACTTCAAAATGGCCAAAAGTTGCAATACCCCCCCAAAGGAACAATTTCGCTTCAAAATGCCGAAAAGTTGCAATACCCCCCCAAAGGAACAATTTCGCTTCAAAATGGCCAAAAGTTGCAATACCCCCCAAAGGAACAATTTCGCCTCAAAATGGAAAAAAAAATTGCAATACCGCCCAAAGAAACAATTTCGCCTCAAAATGCCGAAAAGTTTAAATACCCCTCCAAAGGTAAAATTTCGCTTCAAAATGGCCAAAAGTTGCAATACCCCCCCAAAGGAACAATTTCGCCTCAAAATGGAAAAAAAACTTGCAATACCCCCCCAAAGGAACAATTTCGCCTCAAAATGCCGAAAAGTTGCAATACCCCCCGAAAGGAACAATTTCGCTTCAAAATGGCCAAAAGTTGCAATACCCCCCCAAAGGAACAATTTCGCCTCAAAATGGCAAAAAATTGCAATACCCCCCCAAAGGAACAATTTCGCTTCAAAATGGCCAAAAGTTGCAATACCCCCCAAAAGGAACAATTTCGCCTCAAAATGGCAAAAAATTGCAATACCTCCCAAAGGAACAATTTCGCTTCAAAATGCCGAAAAGTTGCAATACCCCCCCAAAGGAACAATTTCGCCTCAAAATGGTCAAAAGTTGCAATACCCCCCAAAGGAACAATTTCGTTTCAAAATGCCGAAAAGTTGCAATACCCCCCCAAAGGAACAATTTCGCTTCAAAATGGCCAAAAGTTGCAATACCCCCCCAAAGGAACAATTTCGCCTCAAAATGGAAAAATAATTGCAATACCCCCCCAAAGGAACAATTTCGCCTCAAAATGCCGAAAAGTTGCAATACCCCCCGAAAGGAGCAATTTCGCTTCAAAATGGCCAAAAGTTGCAATACCCCCAAAGGAACAATTTCGCCTCAAAATGGCAAAAAATTGCAATACCCCCCAAAGGAACAATTTCGCTTCAAAATGGCCAAAAGTTGCAATACCCCCCCAAAGGAACAATTTCGCCTGAAAATGGCAAAAAATTGCAATACCCCCCCAAAGGAACAATTTCGCCTCAAAATGGCGAAAAGTTGCAATACCCCCCCAAAGGAAAAACTTCGCTTCAAAATGGTCAAAAGTTGCAATACCCCCCCAAAGGAACAATTTCACTTCAAAATGGCCAAAAGTTGCAATACCCCCCCAAAGGAACAATTTCGCTTCAAAATGGCCAAAAGTTGCAATACCCCCCCAAAGGAACAATTTCGCTTCAAAATGCCGAAAAGTTGCAATACCCCCCCAAAGGAACAATTTCACTTCAAAATGGCCAAAAGTTGCAATACCCCCCCAAAGGAACAATTTCGCTTCAAAATGCCGAAAAGTTGCAATACCCCCCCAAAGGAACAATTTCGCCTCAAAATGGAAAAAAAAATTGCAATACCCCCCCAAAGGAACAATTTCGCCTCAAAATGCCGAAAAGTTGCAATACCCCCCCAAAGGAACAATTTCGCTTCAAAATGGCCAAAAGTTGCAATACCCCCCCAAAAAAAACAATTTCGCCTCAAAATGGCAAGAAATTGCAATACCCCCCCAAAGGAACAATTTCGCCTCAAAATGCCGAAAAGTTGCAATACCCCCCCAAAGGAACAATTTCGCTTCAAAATGGCCAAAAGTTGCAATACCCCCCCAAAGGAACAATTTCGCCTCAAAATGGAAAAAAAATTGCAATACCCCCCAAAGGAACAATTTCGAATCAAAGTGGCCAAAAGTTGCAATACCCCCCCAAAGGAACAATTTCGCCTCAAAATGGAAAAAAAAATTGCAATACCCCCCGAAAGGAACAATTTCGCCTCAAAATGCCGAAAAGTTGCAATACCCCCCCAAAGGAACAATTTCGCCTCAAAATGGCAAAAAATTGCAATACCCCCCCAAAGGAACAATTTCACTTCAAAATGCCGAAAAGTTGCAATACCCTCCGAAAGGAACAATTTCGCTTCAAAATGGCCAAAATTTGCAATACCCCCCCAAAGGAACAATTTCGCCTCAAAATGGCAAAAAATTGCAATACCCCCCAAAGGAACAATTTCGCTTCAAAATGGCCAAAAATTGCAATACCCCCCAAAGGAACAATTTCGCCTCAAAATGCCGAAAAGTTGCAATACCCCCCCAAAGGAACAATTTCGCTTCAAAATGTGCAAAAGTTGCAATACCCCCCAAAGGAACAATTTCGCCTCAAAATGAAAAAAAAATTGCAATACCCCCCAAAGGAACAATTTCGCTTCAAAATGCCGAAAAGTTGCTATACCCCCCAAAGGTACAATTTCGCTTCAAAATGGCCAAAAGTTGCAATACCCCCCAAAGGAACAATTTCGCCTCAAAATGGAAAAAAAATTGCAATACCCCCCCAAAGGAACAATTTCGCCTCAAAATGCCGAAAAGTTGCAATACCCCCCGAAAGGAACAATTTCGCTTCAAAATGGCTAAAAGTTGCAATACCCCCCCAAAGGAACAATTTCGCCTCAAAATGGCAAAAAATTGCAATACCCCCCCAAAGGAACAATTTCGCTTCAAAATGGCCAAAAGTTGCAATACCCCCCAAAAGAACAATTTCACCTCAAAATGGCAAAAAATTGCAATACCCCCCCCAAAGGAACAATTTCGCTTCAAAATGGTCAAAAGTTGCAATACCCCCCCAAAGGAACAATTTCACTTCAAAATGGCCAAAAGTTGCAATACCCCCCCAAAGGAACAATTTCGCTTCAAAATGCCGAAAAGTTGCAATACCCCCCCCCAAAGGAACAATTTCACTTCAAAATGGCCAAAAGTTGCAATACCCCCCCAAAGGAACAATTTCGCTTCAAAATGCCGAAAAGTTGCAATACCCCCCCAAAGGAACAATTTCGCCTCAAAATGGAAAAAAAAATTGCAATACCCCCCCAAAGGAACAATTTCGCCTCAAAATGCCGAAAAGTTGCAATACCCCCCCAAAGGAACAATTTCGCTTCAAAATGGCCAAAAGTTGCAATACCCCCCCAAAAAAACAATTTCGCCTCAAAATGGCAAGAAATTGCAATACCCCCCCAAAGGAACAATTTCGCCTCAAAATGCCGAAAAGTTGCAATACCCCCCCCAAAGGAACAATTTCGCTTCAAAATGGCCAAAAGTTGCAATACCCCCCCAAAGGAACAATTTCGCCTCAAAATGGAAAAAAAATTGCAATACCCCCCAAAGGAACAATTTCGAATCAAAGTGGCCAAAAGTTGCAATACCCCCCGAAAGGAACAATTTCGCCTCAAAATGCCGAAAAGTTGCAATACCCCCCCAAAGGAACAATTTCGCTTCAAAATGGCAAAAAATTGCAATACCCCCCCAAAGGAACAATTTCACCTCAAATGCCGAAAAGTTGCAATACCCTCCGAAAGGAACAATTTCGCTTCAAAATGGCCAAAATTTGCAATACCCCCCCAAAGGAACAATTTCGCCTCAAAATGGCAAAAAATTGCAATACCCCCCAAAGGAACAATTTCGCCTCAAAATGCCGAAAAGTTGCAATAGCCGCCCAAAAAAACAATTTCGCCTCAAAATGGCAAGAAATTGCAATACCCCCCAAAGGAACAATTTCGCCTCAAAATGCCGAAAAGTTGCAATACCCCCCCAAAGGAACAATTTCGCTTCAAAATGTCCAAAATTTGCAATACCCCCCAAAGGAACAATTTCGCCTCAAAATGAAAAAAAAATTGCAATACCCCCCCAAAGGAACAATTTCGCTTCAAAATGGCCAAAAGTTGCAATACCCCCAAAGGAACAATTTCGCCTCAAAATGGAAAAAAAATTGCAATACCCCCCCAAAGGAACAATTTCGCCTCAAAATGCCGAAAAGTTGCAATACCCCCCGAAAGGAACAATTTCGCTTCAAAATGGCCAAAAGTTGCAATACCCCCCCAAAGGAACAATTTCGCTTCAAAATGGCAAAAAATTGCAATACCCCCCCAAAGGAACAATTTCGCTTCAAAATGGCCAAAAGTTGCAATACCCCCCCAAAGGAACAATTTCGCCTCAAAATGGAAAAAAAATTGCAATACCCCCCCAAAGGAACAATTTCGCCTTAAAATGCCGAAAAGTTGCAATACCCCCCGAAAGGAACAATTTCGCTTCAATATGGCCAAAAATTGCAATACCCCCCCAAAGGAACAATTTCGCTTCAAAATGCCGAAAAGTTGCAATACCCCCCAAAGGTACAATTTCGCTTCAAAATGGCCAAAAGTTGCAATACCCCCCAAAGGAACAATTTCGCCTCAAAATGCCGAAAAGTTGCAATACCCCCCGAAAGGAACAATTTCGCTTCAAAATGGCCAAAAGTTGCAATACCCCCCCAAAGGAACAATTTCGCCTCAAAATGGCAAAAAATTGCAATACCCCCATAAAGGAACAATTTCGCTTCAAAATGGCCAAAAGTTGCAATACCCCCCAAAGGAACAATTTCGCCTCAAAATGAAAAAAAAATTGCAATACCCCCCCAAAGGAACAATTTCGCTTCAAAATGGCCAAAAGTTGCAATACCCCCCAAAGGAACAATTTCGCCTCAAAATGGAAAAAAAATTGCAATACCCCCCCAAAGGAACAATTTCGCCTCAAAATGCCGAAAAGTTGCAATACCCCCCGAAAGGAACAATTTCGCTTCAAAATGGCCAAAAGTTGCAATATCCCCCCAAAGGAACAATTTCGCTTCAAAATGGCAAAAAATTGCAATACCCCCCCAAAGGAACAATTTCGCTTCAAAATGGCCAAAAGTTGCAATACCCCCCCAAGGAACAATTTCGCCTCAAAATGGAAAAAAAATTGCAATACCCCCCCAAAGGAACAATTTCGCCTTAAAATGCCGAAAAGTTGCAATACCCCCCGAAAGGAACAATTTCGCTTCAAAATGGCCAAAAATTGCAATACCCCCCCAAAGGAACAATTTCGCTTCAAAATGCCGAAAAGTTGCAATACCCCCCAAAGGTACAATTTCGCTTCAAAATGGCCAAAAGTTGCAATACCCCCCAAAGGAACAATTTCGCCTCAAAATGGAAAAAAAATTGCAATACCCCCCCAAAGGAACAATTTCGCCTCAAAATGCCGAAAAGTTGCAATACCCCCCGAAAGGAACAATTTCGCTTCAAAATGGCCAAAAGTTGCAATACCCCCCCAAAGGAACAATTTCGCCTCAAAATGGCAAAAAATTGCAATACCCCCATAAAGGAACAATTTCGCTTCAAAATGGCCAAAAGTTGCAATACCCCCCAAAAGAACAATTTCACCTCAAAATGGCAAAAAATTGCAATACCCCCCCCCAAGGAACAATTTCGCTTCAAAATGGTCAAAAGTTGCAATACCCTCCCAAAGGAACAATTTCACTTCAAAATGGCCAAAAGTTGCAATACCCCCCCAAAGGAACAATTTCGCTTCAAAATGCCGAAAAGTTGCAATACCCCCCCAAAGGAACAATTTCGCTTCAAAATGGCCAAAAGTTGCAATACCCCCCAAAGGAACAATTTCGCCTCAAAATGGAAAAAAAAATTGCAATACCGCCCAAAGAAACAATTTCGCCTCAAAATGCCGAAAAGTTTAAATACCCCTCCAAAGGTAAAATTTCGCTTCAAAATGGCCAAAAGTTGCAATACCCCCCCAAAGGAACAATTTCGCCTCAAAATGGAAAAAAAATTGCAATACCCCCCCAAAGGAACAATTTCGCCTCAAAATGCCGAAAAGTTGCAATACCCCCCCAAAGGAACAATTTCGCTTCAAAATGGCCAAAACTTGCAATACCCCCCTAAAGGAACAATTTCGCCTCAAAATGGCAAAAAATTGCAATACCTCTTAAAGGAACAATTTCGCTTCAAAATGCCGAAAAGTTGCAATACCCCCCAAAAGAACAATTTCACCTCAAAATGGCAAAAAATTGCAATACCCCCCCCCAAGGAACAATTTCGCTTCAAAATGGTCAAAAGTTGCAATACCCTCCCAAAGGAACAATTTCACTTCAAAATGGCCAAAAGTTGCAATACCCCCCCAAAGGAACAATTTCGCTTCAAAATGCCGAAAAGTTGCAATACCCCCCAAAGGAACAATTTCGCTTCAAAATGGCCAAAAGTTGCAATACCCCCCAAAGGAACAATTTCGCCTCAAAATGGAAAAAAAAAATTGCAATACCGCCCAAAGAAACAATTTCGCCTCAAAATGCCGAAAAGTTTAAATACCCCTCCAAAGGTAAAATTTCGCTTCAAAATGGCCAAAAGTTGCAATACCCCCCCAAAGGAACAATTTCGCCTCAAAATGGAAAAAAAATTGCAATACCCCCCCAAAGGAACAATTTCGCCTCAAAATGCCGAAAAGTTGCAATACCCCCCGAAAGGAACAATTTCGCTTCAAAATGGCCAAAAGTTGCAATACCCCCCCAAAGGAACAATTTCACCTCAAAATGGCAAAAAATTGCAATACCCCCCAAAGGAACAATTTCGCTTCAAAATGGCCAAAAGTTGCAATACCCCCCTAAAGGAACAATTTCGCCTCAAAATGGTAAAAAATTGCAATACCTCCCAAAGGAACAATTTCGCTTCAAAATGCCGAAAAGTTGCAATACCCCCCCAAAGGAACAATTTCGCCTCAAAATGGTCAAAAGTTGCAATACCCCCCAAAGGAACAATTTCGTTTCAAAATGCCGAAAAGTTGCAATACCCCCCCAAAGGAACAATTTCGCTTCAAAATGGCCAAAAGTTGCAATACCCCCCCAAAGGAACAATTTCGCCTCAAAATGGAAAAATAATTGCAATACCCCCCCAAAGGAACAATTTCGCCTCAAAATGCCGAAAAGTTGCAATACCCCCCGAAAGGAGCAATTTCGCTTCAAAATGGCCAAAAGTTGCAATACCCCCCAAAGGAACAATTTCGCCTCAAAATGGCAAAAAATTGCAATACCCCCCAAAGGAACAATTTCGCTTCAAAATGGCCAAAAGTTGCAATACCCCCCCAAAGGAACAATTTCGCCTGAAAATGGCAAAAAATTGCAATACCCCCCCAAAGGAACAATTTCGCCTCAAAATGGCGAAAAGTTGCAATACCCCCCCAAAGGAAAAATTTTGCTTCAAAATGGTCAAAAGTTGCAATACCCCCCCAAAGGAACAATTTCACTTCAAAATGGCCAAAAGTTGCAATACCCCCCCAAAGGAAGAATTTCGCTTCAAAATGGCCAAAAGTTGCAATACCCCCCCAAAGGAACAATTTCGCCTCAAAATGGAAAAAAAAATTGCAATACCCCCCCAAAGGAACAATTTCGCCTCAAAATGCCGAAAAGTTGCAATACCCCCCCAAAGGAACAATTTCGCTTCAAAATGGCCAAAAGTTGCAATACCCCCCCAAAAAAACAATTTCGCCTCAAAATGGCAAGAAATTGCAATACCCCCCCAAAGGAACAATTTCGCCTCAAAATGCCGAAAAGTTGCAATACCCCCCCAAAGGAACAATTTCGCTTCAAAATGGCCAAAAGTTGCAATACCCCCCCAAAGGAACAATTTCGCCTCAAAATGGAAAAAAAATTGCAATACCCCCCAAAGGAACAATTTCGAATCAAAGTGGCCAAAAGTTGCAATACCCCCCGAAAGGAACAATTTCGCCTCAAAATGCCGAAAAGTTGCAATACCCCCCCAAAGGAACAATTTCGCCTCAAAATGGCAAAAAATTGCAATACCCCCCCAAAGGAACAATTTCACTTCAAAATGCCGAAAAGTTGCAATACCCTCCGAAAGGAACAATTTCGCTTCAAAATGGCCAAAATTTGCAATACCCCCCCAAAGGAACAATTTCGCCTCAAAATGGCAAAAAATTGCAATACCCCCCAAAGGAACAATTTCGCTTCAAAATGGCCAAAAATTGCAATACCCCCCAAAGGAACAATTTCGCCTCAAAATGCCGAAAAGTTGCAATACCCCCCCAAAGGAACAATTTCGCTTCAAAATGTGCAAAAGTTGCAATACCCCCCAAAGGAACAATTTCGCCTCAAAATGAAAAAAAAATTGCAATACCCCCCCAAAGGAACAATTTCGCTTCAAAATGCCGAAAAGTTGCTATACCCCCAAAGGTACAATTTCGCTTCAAAATGGCCAAAAGTTGCAATACCCCCCAAAGGAACAATTTCGCCTCAAAATGGAAAAAAAATTGCAATACCCCCCCAAAGGAACAATTTCGCCTCAAAATGCCGAAAAGTTGCAATACCCCCCGAAAGGAACAATTTCGCTTCAAAATGGCCAAAAGTTGCAATACCCCCCAAAAGAACAATTTCACCTCAAAATGGCAAAAAATTGCAATACCCCCCCCAAAGGAACAATTTCGCTTCAAAATGGTCAAAAGTTGCAATATCCCCCCAAAGGAACAATTTCACTTCAAAATGGCCAAAAGTTGCAATACCCCCCCAAAGGAACAATTTCGCTTCAAAATGCCGAAAAGTTGCAATACCCCCCCAAAGGAACAATTTCGCTTCAAAATGGCCAAAAGTTGCAATACCCCCCAAAGGAACAATTTCGCCTCAAAATGGAAAAAAAAATTGCAATACCCCCCAAAGAAACAATTTCGCCTCAAAATGCCGAAAAGTTTAAATACCCCTCCAAAGGTACAATTTCGCTTCAAAATGGCCAAAAGTTGCAATACCCCCCCAAAGGATAAATTTCGCCTCAAAATGGAAAAAAAATTGCAATACCCCCCAAAGGAACAATTTCGCTTCAAAATGGTCAAAAGTTGCAATACCCCCCCAAAGGAACAATTTCACTTCAAAATGGCCAAAAGTTGCAATACCCCCCCAAAGGGACAATTTCGCTTCAAAATGGCCAAAAGTTGCAATAACCCCCCAAAGGAACAATTTCGCTTCAAAATGCCGAAAAGTTGCAATACCCCCCCAAAGGAACAATTTCACTTCAAAATGGCCAAAAGTTGCAATACCCCCCCAAAGGAACAATTTCGCTTCAAAATGCCGAAAAGTTGCAATACCCCCCCAAAGGAACAGTTTCGCCTCAAAATGGCAAAAAATTGCAATACCCCCCCAAAGGAACAATTTCACTTCAAAATGCCGAAAAGTT
The DNA here is from genome assembly GCF_048569485.1 of Anomaloglossus baeobatrachus. Lineage (NCBI taxonomy): Eukaryota > Metazoa > Chordata > Amphibia > Anura > Aromobatidae > Anomaloglossus > Anomaloglossus baeobatrachus. Next base: position 306,366 of record NW_027441993.1, on the reverse strand, counting down.
GCAATACCCTCCGAAAGGAACAATTTCGCTTCAAAATGGCCAAAATTTGCAATACCCCCCCAAAGGAACAATTTCGCCTCAAAATGGCAAAAAATTGCAATACCCCCCAAAGGAACAATTTCGCTTCAAAATGGCCAAAAATTGCAATACCCCCCAAAGGAACAATTTCGCCTCAAAATGCCGAAAAGTTGCAATACCCCCCCAAAGGAACAATTTCGCTTCAAAATGTGCAAAAGTTGCAATACCCCCCAAAGGAACAATTTCGCCTCAAAATGAAAAAAAAATTGCAATACCCCCCCAAAGGAACAATTTCGCTTCAAAATGCCGAAAAGTTGCTATACCCCCAAAGGTACAATTTCGCTTCAAAATGGCCAAAAGTTGCAATACCCCCCAAAGGAACAATTTCGCCTCAAAATGGAAAAAAAATTGCAATACCCCCCCAAAGGAACAATTTCGCCTCAAAATGCCGAAAAGTTGCAATACCCCCCGAAAGGAACAATTTCGCTTCAAAATGGCCAAAAGTTGCAATACCCCCCAAAAGAACAATTTCACCTCAAAATGGCAAAAAATTGCAATACCCCCCCCAAAGGAACAATTTCGCTTCAAAATGGTCAAAAGTTGCAATATCCCCCCAAAGGAACAATTTCACTTCAAAATGGCCAAAAGTTGCAATACCCCCCCAAAGGAACAATTTCGCTTCAAAATGGCCAAAAGTTGCAATACCCCCCAAAGGAACAATTTCGCCTCAAAATGGAAAAAAAAATTGCAATACCCCCCAAAGAAACAATTTCGCCTCAAAATGCCGAAAAGTTTAAATACCCCTCCAAAGGTACAATTTCGCTTCAAAATGGCCAAAAGTTGCAATACCCCCCCAAAGGATAAATTTCGCCTCAAAATGGAAAAAAAATTGCAATACCCCCCAAAGGAACAATTTCGCTTCAAAATGGTCAAAAGTTGCAATACCCCCCCAAAGGAACAATTTCACTTCAAAATGGCCAAAAGTTGCAATACCCCCCCAAAGGAACAATTTCGCTTCAAAATGGCCAAAAGTTGCAATAACCCCCCAAAGGAACAATTTCGCTTCAAAATGCCGAAAAGTTGCAATACCCCCCCAAAGGAACAATTTCACTTCAAAATGGCCAAAAGTTGCAATACCCCCCCAAAGGAACAATTTCGCTTCAAAATGCCGAAAAGTTGCAATACCCCCCCAAAGGAACAGTTTCGCCTCAAAATGGAAAAAAAAATTGCAATACCCCCCCAAAGGAACAATTTCGCCTCAAAATGCCGAAAAGTTGCAATACCCCCCCAAAGGAACAATTTCGCTTCAAAATGGCCAAAAGTTGCAATACCCCCCCAAAAAAACAATTTCGCCTCAAAATGGCAAGAAATTGCAATACCCCCCCAAAGGAGCAATTTCGCCTCAAAATGCCGAAAAGTTGCAATACCCCCCCAAAGGAACAATTTCGCTTTAAAATGGCCAAAAGTTGCAATACCCCCCCAAAGGAACAATTTCGCCTCAAAATGGAAAAAAAATTGCAATACCCCCCAAAGGAACAATTTCGAATCAAAGTGGCCAAAAGTTGCAATACCCCCCGAAAGGAACAATTTCGCCTCAAAATGCCGAAAAGTTGCAATACCCCCCCAAAGGAACAATTTCGCCTCAAAATGGCAAAAAATTGCAATACCCCCCCAAAGGAACAATTTCACCTCAAAATTCCGAAAAGTTGCAATACCCTCCGAAAGGAACAATTTCGCTTCAAAATGGCCAAAATTTGCAATACCCCCCCAAAGGAACAATTTCGCCTCAAAATGGCAAAAAATTGCAATACCCCCCAAAGGAACAATTTCGCTTCAAAATGGCCAAAAATTGCAATACCCCCCAAAGGAACAATTTCGCCTCAAAATGCCGAAAAGTTGCAATACCCCCCGAAAGGAACAATTTCGCTTCAAAATTGCTAAAAGTTGCAATACCCCCCCAAAGGAACAATTTCGCCTCAAAATGGCAAAAAATTGCAATACCCCCCCCCAAAGGAACAATTTCGCTTCAAAATGGCCAAAAGTTGCAATAACCCCCAAAAGAACAATTTCACCTCAAAATGGCAAAAAATTGCAATACCCCCCCAAAGGAACAATTTCGCTTCAAAATGGTCAAAAGTTGCAATACCCCCCCAAAGGAACAATTTCACTTCAAAATGGCCAAAAGTTGCAATACCCCCCCAAAGGAACAACTTCGCTTCAAAATGCCGAAAAGTTGCAATACCCCCCGAAAGGAACAATTTCGCTTCAAAATGGCCAAAAGTTGCAATACCCCCCAAAGGAACAATTTCGCCTCAAAATGCCGAAAAGTTTAAATACCCCTCCAAAGGTAAAATTTCGCTTCAAAATGGCCAAAAGTTGCAATACCCCCCCAAAGTAACAATTTCGCCTCAAAATGGAAAAAAAATTGCAATACCCCCCCAAAGGAACAATTTCGCCTCAAAATGCCGAAAAGTTGCAATACCCCCCGAAAGGAACAATTTCGCTTCAAAATGGCCAAAAGTTGCAATACCCCCCCAAAGGAACAATTTCGCCTGAAAATGGCAAAAAATTGCAATACCCCCCCAAAGGAACAATTTCGCTTCAAAATGGTCAAAAGTTGCAATACCCCCCCAAAGGAACAATTTCACTTCAAAATGCCGAAAAGTTGCAATACCCCCCCAAAGGAACAATTTCACTTCAAAATGGCCAAAAGTTGCAATACCCCCCCAAAGGAACAATTTCGCTTCAAAATGCCGAAAAGTTGCAATACCCCCCCAAAGGAACAATTTCGCCTCAAAATGGAAAAAAAAAATGCAATACCCCCCCAAAGGAACAATTTCGCCTCAAAATGCCGAAAAGTTGCAATACCCCCCCAAAGGAACAATTTCGCTTCAAAATGGCCAAAAGTTGCAATACCCCCCCAAAAAAACAATTTCGCCTCAAAATGGCAAGAAAATGCAATACCCCCCCAAAGGAGCAATTTCGCCTCAAAATGCCGAAAAGTTGCAATACCCCCCCAAAGGAACAATTTCGCTTTAAAATGGCCAAAAGTTGCAATGCCCCCCCAAAGGAACAATTTCGCCTCAAAATGGAGAAAAAATTGCAATACCCCCCAAAGGAACAATTTCGCTTCAAAATGGCCAAAATTTGCAATACCCCCCCAAAGGAACAATTTCGCCTCAAAATGGCAAAAAATTGCAATACCCTCCAAAGGAACAATTTCGCTTCAAAATGGCCAAAAATTGCAATACCCCCCAAAGGAACAATTTCGCCTCAAAATGCCGAAAAGTTGCAATACCCCCCCAAAGGAACAATTTCGCTTCAAAATGTGCAAAAGCTGCAATACCCCCCAAAGGAACAATTTCGCCTCAAAATGAAAAAAAAACTGCAATACCCCCCCAAAGGAACAATTTCGCTTCAAAATGCCGAAAAGTTGCTATACCCCCCAAAGGTACAATTTCGCTTCAAAATGGCCAAAAGTTGCAATACCCCCCAAAGGAACAATTTCGCCTCAAAATGGAAAAAAAATTGCAATACCCCCCCAAAGGAACAATTTCGCCTCAAAATGCCGAAAAGTTGCAATACCCCCCGAAAGGAACAATTTCGCTTCAAAATTGCTAAAAGTTGCAATACCCCCCCAAAGGAACAATTTCGCCTCAAAATGGCAAAAAATTGCAATACCCCCCCAAAGGAACAATTTCGCTTCAAAATGGCCAAAAGTTGCAATACCACCCAAAAGAACAATTTCACCTCAAAATGGCAAAAAATTGCAATACCCCCCCCAAAAGAACAATTTCGCTTCAAAATGGTCAAAAGTTGCAATACCCCCCCAAAGGAACAATTTCACTTCAAAATGGCCAAAAGTTGCAATACCCCCCCAAAGGAACAATTTCGCTTCAAAATGCCGAAAAGTTGCAATACCCCCCCAAAGGAACAATTTCGCTTCAAAATGGCCAAAAGTTGCAATACCCCCCAAAGGAACAATTTCGCCTCAAAATGGAAAAAAAAATTGCAATACCCCCCAAAGAAACAATTTCGCCTCAAAATGCCGAAAAGTTTAAATACCCCTCCAAAGGTACAATTTCGCTTCAAAATGGCCAAAAGTTGCAATACCCCCCCAAAGGAACAATTTCGCTTCAAAATGCCGAAAAGTTGCAATACCCCCAAAGGTACAATTTCGCTTCAAAATGGCCAAAAGTTGCAATACCCCCCAAAGGAACAATTTCGCCTCAAAATGGAAAAAAATTTGCAATACCCCCCCAAAGGAACAATTTCGCCTCAAAATGCCGAAAAGTTGCAATACCCCCCAAAAGAACAATTTCACCTCAAAATGGCAAAAAATTGCAATACCCCCCCCCCAAAGGAACAATTTCGCCTCAAAATGGCGAAAAGTTGCAATACCCCCCGAAAGGAACAATTTCGCTTCAAAATGGCCAAAAGTTGCAATACCCCCCCAAAGGAACAATTTCGCCTCAAAATGGCAAAAAATTGCAATACCCCCCCAAAGGAACAATTTCGCTTCAAAATGGCCAAAAGTTGCAATACCCCCCAAAAGAACAATTTCACCTCAAAATGGCAAAAAATTGCAATACCCCCCCCCAAAGGAACAATTTCGCTTCAAGATGTTCAAAAGTTGCAATACCCCCCCAAAGGAACAATTTCACTTCAAAATGGCCAAAAGTTGCAATACCCCCCCAAAGGAACAATTTCGCTTCAAAATGCCGAAAAGTTGCAATACCCCCCCAAAGGAACAATTTCGCTTCAAAATGGAAAAAAAAAATGCAATACCGCCCAAAGAAACAATTTCGCCTCAAAATGCCGAAAAGTTTAAATACCCCTCCAAAGGTAAAATTTCGCTTCAAAATGGCCAAAAGTTGCAATACCCCCCCAAAGGAACAATTTCGCCTCAAAATGGAAAAAAAATTGCAATACCCCCCCAAAGGAACAATTTCGCCTCAAAATGCCGAAAAGTTGCAATACCCCCCGAAAGGAACAATTTCGCTTCAAAATGGCCAAAAGTTGCAATACCCCCCCAAAGGAACAATTTCGCCTGAAAATGGCAAAAAATTGCAATACCCCCCCAAAAGGAACAATTTCGCTTCAAAATGGTCAAAAGTTGCAATACCCCCCCAAAGGAACAATTTCACTTCAAAATGGCCAAAAGTTGCAATACCCCCCCAAAGGAACAATTTCGCTTCAAAATGGCCAAAAGTTGCAATACCCCCCCAAAGGAACAATTTCGCTTCAAAATGCCGAAAAGTTGCAATACCCCCCAAAGGAACAGTTTCACTTCAAAATGGCCAAAAGTTGCAATACCCCCCCAAAGGAACAATTTCGCTTCAAAATGCCGAAAAGTTGCAATACCCCCCCAAAGGAACAATTTCGCCTCAAAATGGAAAAAAAAATTGCAATACCCCCCCAAAGGAACAATTTCGCCTCAAAATGCCGAAAAGTTGCAATACCCCCCCAAAGGAACAATTTCGCTTCAAAATGGCCAAAAGTTGCAATACCCCCCCAAAAAAACAATTTCGCCTCAAAATGGCAAGAAATTGCAATACCCCCCAAAGGAACAATTTCGAATCAAAGTGGCCAAAAGTTGCAATACCCCCCGAAAGGAACAATTTCGCCTCAAAATGCCGAAAAGTTGCAATACCCCCCCAAAGGAACAATTTCGCCTCAAAATGGCAAAAAATTGCAATACCCCCCCAAAGGAACAATTTCACCTCAAAATGCCGAAAAGTTGCAATACCCTCCGAAAGGAACAATTTCGCTTCAAAATGGCCAAAATTTGCAATACCCCCCCAAAGGAACAATTTCGCCTCAAAATGGCAAAAAATTGCAATACCCCCCAAAGGAACAATTTCGCTTCAAAATGGCCAAAAATTGCAATACCCCCCAAAGGAACAATTTTGCCTCAAAATGCCGAAAAGTTGCAATACCCCCCCAAAGGAACAATTTCGCTTCAAAATGTGCAAAAGTTGCAATACCCCCCAAAGGAACAATTTCGCCTCAAAATGAAAAAAAAATTGCAATACCCCCCCAAAGGAACAATTTCGCTTCAAAATGACGAAAAGTTGCTATACCCCCCAAAGGTACAATTTCGCTTCAAAATGGCCAAAAGTTGCAATACCCCCCAAAGGAACAATTTCGCCTCAAAATGGAAAAAAAATTGCAATACCCCCCCAAAGGAACAATTTCGCCTCAAAATGCCAAAAAGTTGCAATACCCCCCGAAAGGAACAATTTCGCTTCAAAATGGCTAAAAGTTGCAATACCCCCCCAAAGGAACAATTTCGCCTCAAAATGGCAAAAAATTGCAATACCCCCCCAAAGGAACAATTTCGCTTCA